>NW_006399835.1:14247332-14301100 GCF_000299155.1 Elephantulus edwardii | reverse complement strand
TGGGTGTGTGTGTGTGTGTGTGTGTGTGTGTGTGCGCGCGCGCGCGCGCGCGCGCGCGCGCCAGCACTATTCTGGATTGAGTACAGTGGGATTTACTGGCTTAATTTATGGCATAAACTGGCTTTCATTCTTTGCATTTTGATAAATGTGGCCCAGTCTTAAATGCAGAGAGCTTTGTCAAAGATCCCTTGGCTCTCCAGGGAGATAGAAGGCCCTGGAGTGAAGAAAGGAGACTTTGGCAAAGGCCTTGGAAAATACTTATAGTTCAAATGCAGCTTTTGATATCTACTTGGTGATTTTCTAATTTAGTGTCAAGATCATTAAGGGTATGTTGGCAAATCATAGTCATGCTTATGAACACTTTTAGTAAATTCTGCATTACAAGCTACTACATTAGATGAGTTTTACCAAACAACTAATTACTGATGAAACTCAACAATCGCACTTATACATCGTAGATAGATTAACAGAGGGCAAAGATGTAAACAGAGAAACCTATATCAACAAGCATGTGTTCCTGTTGCTCTCTGGGTAAAGTATATCTGTATATCAGTGTATGCAAGGATGCCAAACACGGTGCCAGCATTATATGTGAAACTCCCTGCCATCAGTTCTATTCCGACTCACAGTGACACCCCATCAGACTTTCAAGGCTGTAAATCTTAACGAGGAAAACTGTGCGTGTTCTCTCTCAGGTAGGTAAGGATTTGAACAGACACCTTTTTTTAATCAGCCCATTAGGTTATACATTACACCACCACCATGAACCTGATCAGCTCCAACAGTTGCATGTGGAAGGTAACGTAACACTGAGCATGATGTTTTAGTGGTTCCTGGCTGTGGATCGCTGCCCCAGTGTAACTCAGAGTGACCCATCAGCTCCAGAGGAGCAGATTCTCACTCCTCACCCAAGACCCGCGCCTGATTCTGTAGGGGCTGAGACCCAGAATTCTGGGTTTAATAAATAATTCCATTTTAACAAGCATTTCCTGTTAACTCTTAATACCTGCTGAAGAAGTTCTCTGCTCTAAACTGCAGTCCTCTGATCACCTGAATCCTCTTGATTGGCAGGATTATAGAATTCACCAGCAGTGAATTCACCAGAGGTAACTGGCAAGCCAGAGAAATTAACTGATTTTTGCCTAAAGTCATTCTGCTAATATTATGGCCAGTCTAGATTTAACACCAGTTCTGTTGAACCATATAAAATCTATTCTCTTTATCGCCTGCTGCCTCTTTCCACAAATTGTTGTCATTTATAATTTCATAACATAAATGTGTAAGCCGTTTTCCTTTCCCAGGATTTCTCTCTTGGTTTTCAATTTTTCATCTGATCCTTTCCACATAACAAGAAAGATGCTCATCATAATGGTTTGGGCACTGCTGCAATGCCCCGTACCTGTCACTCTCGTGACACTGAGGTGCAGAAAGCATGTTTTGTTTCTCTTGCTATCTCATCATCAGTGCATCACCAACAACTGAGTTTGCGAACCTTAACAATCTAATAGGATGTCAGTCAGTATTCAAACTTTAAGTGGGGGTGGAAAGCACTGGTTTTGAAGATGAATACACATTTTAACCAGCGTGGTGTTTTTTTATAGACTCCATTTGTCTGATTGTTGTTATTGTTGTTGTTATGTGCTCTTGAGTTGCTTGTGACTCATAGCGACCACTAAATTAAGTCTATGCTTCAAATCCTTCCTTCACGGGAGAATGTTGGGCAGCCTCTTCCTGTGAACATCATCTCAGAAACCCAGTGGAGGGTTACCAGAACGTAAAATCAGTTGCCCCTCCGTGAGTTTGGTTTTCATTTGGATATTCAATACTGTAAAGCAATGATGCTAAAAAAAGTGGTTCCTTGCCCAGCATTATCACTGGGAGCTTGATAATTAATACATATTATCAGGTCCTACCCCTACTTGGATGACAGAAACCCTCGATCCAGTAGTCTTTGTTTTACAAACCCTCTCAATGGTTCCAATACCCAGGAAAGTTTAAAACCCACTGTTTATAATCTGTTCCACTTTGTCCAGCTGTCAGTGACTGAAATCCAGTAATGGGTTTCTGATAGCTAAGAGATTACAGGGTGATTTTGCTTCCACGTCGCTGTCTACAACATTCAGAAATGACTCCTACAAGCCCTGTGTGGGGTTTCTTCTCATCCCTACGCCTACCTTTTGGTGTGACTCCATTTTGAAACTATTTATGGAAATTTCAGATGGCAAATACACTTTTTTCCCTCTCTCTCGGGGTCTCAATTGTAAAGAATTCTTAGGAACTGAATTGTTTTGTTTGTGTAAGCAGTCATTTGCCATGTGGAAAGCCTGAAAACAGACTAAATAAATGGTTTAGATGGTGATGTCATGGATAGTGGTGATTAAAGCAAGGATCCTGTGGAAGCCTGTGCTTTCTTAAACAACTTGGGGACTAGACCAACTCCTCAAATCCTGGCCTGCCGTCTCATGATTTTGTGGGACTGTCCATAGCCAACCATCCTTTCAGAATATTTCCTTTCAAGACAAATCTGTTTCCTTTCAGAATATTTCATTTCAAGACAAATCTGTTTGTCCTCTCCAGGGAGACACCTGGAATGTTTGTTCCACACAGACTTCCTGCTCCTGTGTACTCTGAGTAAGCGTGAGCTCTGATGGAGTGAGCCGGCACAGGGCCACTGACGTGCACGCTCCCAGGGCCCAGCCAATTCATGGCCTGAGTGACATGCTCCAAACTCATTGCTGACTGTTGTAGACCAGAACCACTTTCTCAAGGGGCATCTTCTTGTTATGAGTGCCTCTCGAGTCGGCACATGGTAACTCTGCACAGAAGATCCAAGTGTTGACTCGCCCTGCACCTTCCCCTTGATGGAACAGAAACCAGACATTGTGACACATAGAGCTTTCACTGGTTGATTTCCAGAAGTAGATGACCATACCTTTCTCCCTAGTCCATCATCGTCTGGAAGCTCTGCCAAAACCAACCCAGCATCATAGCAACAAGCAGGCCTCCACTGTGTTATGTGTACATGGACCTCATTTAGGGGAGTCCTATTAAGACTGAATTATCCTGACTCTTTCTAGCTCTCCCTGCCTTCCTGGTGTTTTCATAACTGAATGGGGCCTCTTCAGCGGTGCAGGGTTTCATTCTGTTGAGCATGAGTCAGAGCAGTGAACTATAGATAGATAGGCTGTAGATAGTCACACAAAATGACGCAGAACTACTGTACAACTCATTTTGGAAAGCTGTTAGCTAGTACTAATGAGGGTTTCATGTGTGAAATAAGCAAAGGCTTTCGAATGTCTGTGGAACCTCTGCATCAAATTTGTCCATTCTCCCCAGTGATACCCAAGATTGAAAACAACAAGTAACTTGAAAGTGAAGTTGGATCTAAAGTTACTTTTTTTTTTTTAGTCTATTCCACCTGAGTTTAAAATCTTTTTTAAAAAAATTTTATTGTTATTTTAACAAAAGTATACAGAAAAATTGGATTTTTCATACATACTGTATAGGTAGGGTAGTCAGATTTAGGAGGTTTTTTTGTTTTTTTAATTTTATTTTATGGTGCTCTGATATGAGCACTTACGAGGGGGGGACACTTAGAACTCACAGGATGTCTAGAATCTCCACATTTTAGGGTGCTCTGGTGGCACAGTCCTTAGGGAGTTGACCTGCCAACCCAAAAGTGATGGAAGCCTCTGCGGGTTTCAATCCAGCAGCAGCTCTGTGGGAGGAAGAAGGGCAGCCTTCTCTAGTGCAAGTTACAGCCTCTGAAAAGCCACTAGACGGTCATCTATGAGTCAGTGCCAACTCAAGGGCAGTGAGAGAGAGTGCGCCAATCTAAGCACCATGTCATCGTTTGGAAAGCTCAGCAATTAAGAAACTCATTTGGCCCAGGAGCTGCAGGTGAAGCTTCTTCAGCAAGGAGAAGTCAGTGTGTCTTTAAAGGATAAACAAACAGCTCTTATCAGGATTTATTAGCATTCCAGGGATGAAGCCTAGTTGTTTTAGAAGAAATTTAATTCTTCTTTGACTACATTTTTTTTCTTAACTAAGAGTTTGAGTGTGTACAGTGTTGAGGCCAGGTACTCTGAGTTCTCCCAAAGGAAGTAAACTATGAGGATGTAATTAACTACATCAAGAAGAGGCACTGTGGTTTCTTAAAGATAATGAGAAAACCTTCCTGCTTTTAAAGGTCATAATTGAGAGGACCTGACTGTTAAGAAGGCTTTTGGTTAGTTTTTTCTGTTTTAGTTTTATTTGGCCCATAAGGACTGTATATTATTTTCTTAGTTTTAATGAATGCTCTCATTTCCTGTTTGGACATTTCAAAGAAAACACTCGTAGCTGACAAGAGGTGGCGAGAACAGCAGCAGAGATGAGTAGGGCTGTCTTCTTTGCAAGCTTGCCACAACAGAGCCCTGTTTCTTGGTGTCCTGTGTAGTAGAAAGCATCTCTTTCTGTGGAAAGGAAACTAGCTTGCTCCTGCCCTCACCCAGCAGATGGCGCTGTGAAATAGAGGGATATTAGTCCAGAGAGTCACTTTTCTGCTCCACAAACACAATCACATTGCTAATAAGTAATCCATTATTTCAGTACTTAATAATGTATCTGTTGAAATACTCTTGAGTCTTCCAGAGGAAGGATTTTGTTTCGTTTTGTTTCAGTGTTCTGGAGAGCTCCTTCCTATAGGGTTCAGGTATGTTAGATAGGTTCACAGAGTGGAACTCCCCTTTAGCAAAATGTTAAAGTCCTTTAAAGTGGTATTTCTTTTTCTGCACCTGAGTATTAAAAATTATTGGGGTTTTCCTTCCCCACTTTTTGAGAAAAAAAAATCACACCCTCCTCTTTCAGATACTGATTTTGTTACCCTTCCTATTAAGGAAAGGTTTCATTTCCTATTTGACTGAACTGACTAATAACTTATACTGTAACCTTAACTAAAGTTGTATTAGCTGCCTGATCAACCTTGGTTCCAGAGAAATAAATGATTAAGAGAACTGGAGGGAATGACTTTGTGGTTCTCAGACTTTTTTTTTTTAAGACATTTACTTCCTTTCTTCTAATAATGGTGTTTGGAGTTCTAATAATGGTGTTTGGAACAGACAGTTGGATCAGAGTGTCCCAGTTTAAAGACCAGTGGTCCCATCAAGCTACAGCCTCCTGAGGCACCAGACAGTTCATGCTCACAAGAGCTTTCACTTCTTTTTCAGAGACATTAATAGTTTCCTGGCTCAGCTTTTCAGGAAATGTCGTCACAGTCTGGAGGAACCAATAAAAATACAAGTAACCTGTTTTGACAGATCTCTTTTCTGCCAGAAAATTTCAGAAGTGGGGCAGAGAGGAATAATGGAGCTAGTCGATTGTGAGGTATAAGTAGAAATAGATTTGCTCTAAGAAATGGAGCTGATAACTGCCCTGGACATAAGATCTATCACTGTCATCAAATCAACTCTAATTCATGATGACTCAAAAGGACAGAGGAGCACTCCCCATGGGATTTCCAGGACTGGAACCTTTACAGACTCAGACTGCCACAGCTTTATCCTGTCGGGCAGCGAGTGGGTTAGAACAACCAATCTTTGGTTTGCAGCTAAGTCCTCAGCTACTCCACCCCACTGCCAAGAAAACTCTTATCAAAACCAAACTCAACCCCTTGTTGCCAAGTCAGTTCAGCTCATAACTGTTCTCCACAGAGTTTCTGGGGCTGTAAATCTTTATGACACGAGAGCATTTTCCTGTAGAGCAGCTGGTGGATTCAAACTGCAGAACTTTCAATCAGTAAGTAGCACATGCACTGTGCTAAAGCCATCAAAGCTCCTTAGAAAACAAGAGTGATTCTATTGTTAGATAGTGTCATTGTGAGTTAGATTTGACTTAACAACACACAACAACAAAGCTAAATGTAGTTTTAGCTTATGACAAACTAGAGGGTGGGGAGAAACTCAACACTCGTGTGGTTTGATAGGCCATTTAAATCTATAGCACATTGCAAGATTTTAATTTCTGATTTTCCCCCTTCTTATTTGAAACATAATTCTCAACTTTTTTGATCCTCAAGAAAAAAAACCTCACAAATTAGCAGCATTTGTTTATGGATGCGCACTTAGCATTACCATAAGATACGCAGAAAAGAGGCCATGGGTTTGGATAATCATTACCAAATGGCTGATTAGTGGATGCTCTTTGCTCACTCAGTTATGGCCAGAGCACAGATCTGAATCCTGTTAGTGTGAGAAATATTTAATGTTATCCCTCCAGTGTTGGCTGAAACGAGCTCTTCTTCATTCCTTTCTCTTTTGCAAGGTTTTGTTTGGGAGGGTGGGGGAGAAAGTTTATCACCGTAATACCGAGAGCCTATGATATGAGTAAAATAGTTACTTGAAATGCCTTGGTCATTTTTTTAGACATTTCTGGCCAGTGATTGTAAATAGTTTTACATTAGTGCTTATTTTTAATGTTCTACTTTTTAAAAAGACTAGAGTTACAAGTAATATTTCTTTACTAATTAATTTAAGCTTGAACCTAAATACATTACAGAATATATAACTTACAGATTAATGTTATGCCAATTTAAGAGAAATGTATGGACTTGTAAGCAGATGCTATTCCTACCCCACTTAAACTACTGTGAGTAAAAACTTCATGTCAGTGGTATTTGTGACTCTTTGAATGTGATTTTGCTTATTAAATTCTCTCCTATATACTGTTTTTTTCTATTTCTTCTCAGTTGCTATTATACAAAAATTAAATAAAGCAAAAATTTTTATAAAAGCAACTTTAAAAAATATTTCTTTGAGAAACTGCTTTTTTCCACGACTAAACTAGCATTTCCTAATTTCTTTTTTTCACATAAAATTCTTATTGTTGTTCCCCATTACAAACATATGTACGCACTATCAAGAATTGTCTATACTATATGATGAGTAAGTAGCAAGATTTTCTTTTTCTTTTTAAAAAATCATATACATTGCTTAATTAATGCATATTATATTTTATATAATCATATGTATACATTTTGGGGGGGTTGTCATTTTTATTTTTGTTGTGGTGATATATATACACATATATGTATGCCACAAAAAATTTTCCGTCTTAACTGTCTTTACAAACACAATTTGCAAAACTCGGTGGCGTGAATTACATTCATCCTACAGTAATCATTATCCACTTCCAGATTCTGAGGCACTTTCTCAGTTTATCTTTTGTAATTATTTACTATGATCAGTGTCTTTTATCAACCTATTTCAAGTCCCCTTTGTGCCTTGCCTCTTCCTTCACACATACACCCCCTCATCCATCTGTTAATCTCTGTTGTACTAATGAAGTTTTTCCCCTTCTCTTTTTTACATCCCTTTCCCCTTTTAAACATTTATAAATATTTTGTTCTTATTTGCTAATTGTCCATTTGCCATACTGTCCTTTCAACAATTCTTCCCGGGTTGTTCCTCTCATGTCCTGATTTTGTTCTCATTTTCTCTCACCTTGTGCATCTTGTAATTTAAAAATTTGCATCTGCTATACATCTGAGGAGCGCTGGGGGCTTAATGATAATGGTAAGGAGTCGCACTGCCAACCTAAAGGCATGCAGTTCGAATCTACCAGCTGTTCCTCAGGAGAAAGATGGGCAGTCTTCTTCCATGTGATTTGCAGCATCTGAAAACTCGCTGGAGGTTCAGCTATGAATCGGTTTTGACTCAAGGTTAAGTTATCCAAATGCAAATAGCTGAATGTAGTGGAGGGCGTGTAATGAGGGCGGCCCATGATCTCATCATTCCCTTCCATAGGAGGCGCCTGTAAACTACAGGCAGGTGAACCCTCAGCTCATGGGGACCCCTTGCCCCTTGTGACCCACTGGTCTTTCGTTGACTGATTTATCAGAAGTAGATTTCCAGACCTTCCTTTCTAGTCCATGGGAGTCTGGAAGTGTTTCTAAAACCTATTTCATCATAGCAACATGCGAGCTTTCACTGGCCTGCAGGTGGCAGCTGTGTATGACGAGTATTTTCCAGGAAAGAAATCAGCACAGAAAACAAGAATTCTACCACTCAGCTATCACTGTCCTAGTTGATGCTTTGTTCCCTACTGTCAGGCTCCCATTTTGCTGCAGTCTGGCCCACACCTGGAAAAAAAAGTGCCACAGTATAGATTAGATGTGCTTTCCTCTTCCCCCGCGGCCTTGGTTTCAAAGCAAGCATTCACTAACTTGGAGGAAAAGGAAGGCATTGAGGAAGTTTAGTAAAACTAAAGAGGCTTCTATACCCCCAGGCTCAGTCAGAGATAAGCTGTTCCCTCTGATGTCCTAAAGCCAGCACTTCCTTCCCCAGCTTCAGTATCATCCTTTCCCTGCCAACACTACCCCTCCCATAATGTCCCTGGCTAGCTTTCCCTCCTGACTTCAGCACTTCTCATCCTCTTCTACTCACTTTTTTGTCATCTGTCACTGGCTCTTGGACCCATCACTGTCTTGAATTTTGTATGGACTCTATTTTAGGACAAAGAAGGGAAAATAAGCTCTGAATTAAAAGTCCACTGGTCTTAGCTACTAGAATCTTTTAGCTCTGTATTCCCATATATATTGATTATTACGTTGGGAAGGGGAAAGTGCTTAGACTTGATGGGAGATAGATTACATACTTTTTTTTTTAATTGTTCCAGTATCCACCAGTCTCACTTGGTCCTCTGCATTTCTACTTGCATCTTATCTTTCCAAATTCAGATCCAGACACAAACATGGCTTTGAGATTTTGCCTGGGTTCAACATTGAGCCTTAAGACTGTCTTCCCTAGTCCCTTTACCTGTGTAGAATCTCGTTCTAGCTAAAATCCAGAATTCTGTGCTGGACAGAGGTGATGAGGACTGGTATCATCTGACCCAGCTTGATAATGTGTTACTGTTTACTTTGGATATCTTGCTTAAGAATAAAGTTCTTAAGCTCTAGGAACCTGTGAACCACTTCAATAGGAAAAATAATCCTCTCCTTTCCCAATAAACTGCCTGCCCCACTTCCTCTCGCTTGTCAATGACAACTTTGTTAGAACAAGTAAACACAGAGACAGCTCTTGATGAAATGGAGAGTATGAAAAATAATGACAACAGCAGATGTCTGAATAGCATTATTTTAAAAATATTTTTACATTGAGAGAAAGAAAATGTGCCATAATGAATATATATATAAATATTTAAATGTACATCCATTTCATGAAAAGCTAAATCTTTATTCCTGTCAGAGGCAAAAGCATAATTATTTCATGTCAATGTTTTACGTAATAGAAACTATTCAATCCTTTGCTCTTTCCACACCACCTTTAAAACACACATGTTTCAGAATAGGCAGAACTGATAGCCCACCTCTGCCTGTGAATCAATTCTGATTCACAACCCCGCCCCACCCCTAAGAATTTACATTTTCACCCCAGCTGTACTAAATGAGAATCCACATTTGACTAATCCCCAGGTCTTGTTAAAATGGGCCACTGGGACTCCCTAACAACAAGGATTTTGTTAAAATGTGGATTCTGATTCAGTATAGCTAGAGTGGAAGTGCATCTTTTCAGCAGGGGTGGGGAAGTTAGACCCAAATGAACTGGCTTGAAGCCCTGAAGGAAACTCAGCCACATGCTGATCTGTAAGCTACCTGGGGCTATTTTGATAATGCATGGTAGGTTGAGCCCTTGCAGAAGAGACTAGAGGGTCCACCAAGCCAAAAGAATTATCACCAGTCTGTTAGAGAAAAGCTCATTGACCCCAGCCTGGTAAAATGAAGCAACTTGCCTGCAGCATCCTAAAAAGCGTTAGGGGAGGGGTGACAAGGGAGGGACAGGGAATCTACAGCAGAGAACTAGTTTTCCACTTATCCTTCTAGTCCAAAGCCAAGTAAGGACGGCGTACTCAGAGAATGAATTCTGTGAGTATCTTCATTGGTCATATTTGTTAGGGTTCCTTAAGGAAAATCCAGAAGTTTTCAGTGCCTCAAGGAATCCTAGAAAATAGCCTACTTCTCTGATTACTAGCATGACAGTCAGAATTTTTGACACTTAAAGTCAGGAAGAACAGGAAACATAAAACAAAATATGTTTGGAAAGACAATTTGATCTGTAAGCTTTCACTCAAATCACAATTTTGATAAAACAACAGCAGGGCACATGTTGGACAAGGCCTATCATTTCATACTTCTGCAGGTTTGGGCCCAAGAAAGACTATTCGAGGCCCTTTTCTACCCATTTCTTAATCTTGTTAACTTTGTGCCCCTATGCCTTTAAAGCCCTGAAATTCAGCCTTACTTTTCTCCCCTTTGATTACCCACCAAAATTCTCTCACACAGAAAAGGTTATGGGTTTCCTGTTTCTTTCTCGGGGACATTGTGCTCCCACGGATTCTCATTCCCTTATTTCAATCTTGCATGCAAGTTGAAGGAAGGTCCCCTAAATTAACTGCCGAAGAAAAAAGTTTGCGGGGCTTTTTTGGTTTTTCTTTCTCTCCTCCACAACTGGAAAATATGAGGCAGATCCTGTTTATGTATGCTGTAACCTCAAAAGTAGCTGATAGGCTGTTGTCATTAACGAAGAATCTGAGCTGTTTATCCTGCTGTGGAGCGCCAGAGCTCTGATGCGAGAGCCCCTGGCCCTCCTGGCACGGGCTGTGGAGAGCTCTTTCCTGCTCCCCACAGGCGGCTCCCTGGAAGCCAAAGACAAAGACTCCTGCTACTGAGTCTGTTCCCTGGCACAAGGCAACAAAAAGGTGCTGTGACTTTATAAGCAAGAAATCAGGAACTTTTTTTCTTTGAAATTTTGTTTTCCAGAAGTCCAATCTACAATGTGACATGTTTTTCTATTTTTCTTTTTGCTCTTTTCATAATTATTTTTCCCTCCTAGTTATTTTTAAAAATTGTCATTTGCGTGTAAGTTTGTAAAGCATGTTGATTTTTTTCAGTCATCCCTGCACATTTTGTTCCACATCATTAATTACAGTACTCAGTGTCTGATCAGCCATTTTTTTTTCTATATTGTCTTTCCCTTCATCCAGCTTAATAAGTTTCATATCTACTAATTAATTACCTTCCTTGTAAGAATGTTTCTTTGTGTGTAAACCTTGCTTTAGCTTTTTATAACAGTGATCTTATATAATATTTGTCATTTGTGACTGACTTATATTGTCCTCTAGGTTCACTTATGTCAGGCAATAGTTCATAAATTATTCATTATTTTTAAGTGTTGCATTGTACTCCACTGTATATTATCCCATTCATCTTTGATATGCACTCGAGTTATTGCCATCTCTTGGTTATAGTGAATAATGCTACAATAAACATGGGTGTGTGTTTATGTGCTCATGTTGTAGCTCTTATTTCTTTAGGCTATATACCTCAGAGGAAGCTCAGGTGCCTAGTGGTAGGAAGCTCCACTGTCAAACCAGAGTTAGATGGTTCGAGTCAACCAGCTGCTCCTCAGAAGGAAGTGGGTCATCTCCTCCAGTACAATTTACAGCCACTGAAAACTCACCTGAGGGTCAGCTATGAGTCAATTCTGACTCAATGACAGTGAGTGGAGTTGATATGCATGGCAGTAAAACAGCTTCATCAAATGGTATTTCTGTTTTCACACCTTTGAGGAAACGCCAGACTGCTTTCTGTTGCGGTTTTGCCACTTAACATTTCTACCAGCGCCCCTGCCAAAATTTGTTGAATACCCTTTCACTAAACTTTACCATTGTTACTGGGGTGAGATGAGATCTCATTCTTGTTTTGATTTGCATCTTTCTAATATCAGTTTAAAGACTAAGGTGTGCCTGATTCAGGCCATGGACTTCACACTTACTATGCATCAGAGATCCAGACAATGACTAAGGATGAGAAAAGAAGGATGATACATAGGGTCGCTATGAATGAGAGTCAACTCCATGACATATAACAACCGTAGCTAGTGATCTTTAGCATTTCTTCATATTTTTGCCAGCCATATAAATGTCTTCTTGTGTGAAGAATCGTTTTATGTATTCTATCTTGTGAGTGTTTCTCTTTTTCTTGTTGAGGTGTTGGAGTTTGCTGTCAATTTTAGATATAACCCCCTTGTCAGAAAATCAAAAGACAAATTGCATTGGGGAAATCTGTTGTCAGAGACCTCTCTAGAGTACTGAAGAGCAACGATGTCAGTCTAGAGACTAAGATGCACCTGATCCAGGCCATGGTCTTCGCAATTACTTGAAATTATAGAAAGCAGAATAATGACTAAGTATGACAGAAGAAGAATTGATGCCTTTGAGTTGTGGTGCCTGAGAAGAGGTTTGAATATACCATGTACCACCAAGAAAACAAAGAGATCTGACTTGGAGAGGCTGAAACCAAGTTCCTCCTTGGAGGCTAGGATTTTAAAGCTTCATCTCACACACTTTGGGCATGAGGCCAAGAGGGACTGGTCCTTAGAGAAGGACATCATGCTCAGAAGGGTTGAGGGATGGTGCAGGAGAGGAAGATCCCGGATGAGATGGATTGTAATACAGTAACTGGGGTACAGTGGTTAGGTATGTTGGAAACAGTGAGACTGGCTCAGGACTGGACAAACTTTGGAGCTGTTGTACATAAGGACACTATGAGTCAAAGGCAACTCGACGGCACATAACAACAACAACTCTTTGTTAGATATGTCATTGCCAAAAGTTTTTTTCCAGTGTGTTGTGGTGGTGGTCATATGTACCTATGAGTCAGAACCAAGCTGTAGCTGACCCCCCAGCACGTTTTCAAAGGCTCTAAATAGCATGAGGAAAGATTGTCCACCTTTTCCCCGTAGAACCACTGGTGGAGTATGTGGGTTCTCTTTTTACTCTTACAGAAAAATTTTGTAATGTGGATAAGAATTAAATCTTTAGAGAGTCTTATTTATGTACTTCATACTTTCCTGACTGTACATTTTTTTGTTATAGTTGGTGCTCTATTTTATAGTTTCTGTCTTCTTCTGTTTTCCCTATAGATGACTTGTGTCCCCAGAATCCCTAGTGGGTTCTGTTCTACACATTTGACAAATTTTAATAAGGTGGACTGTGCTTTTCCTGAAAACTAGGGAGCTCTACTGGCTTGGTGGCAAGGAGTTGCTCTGGTCCAACACAAAGATGATTTGAATCCACTAGTTACTTTCTGGGAGAAAGATGGGCAATCTGCTCCCATGTGATTTACAGCCTGTGAAACCAGACTGGAGGATCAGGCCTGACTATTCTGTTTCCAACTTAACAGCACACAACAACAACAACAGTTAAAACTTTGCTTTGGGGATTGCATTTTTTTTTCCAAAGTCTGATACCTAATCCCTTTGTTGGGGATTATTTTATTGTTGTTGCTGGTCTTAATTGTGTCACTTTCTATGTGTATCAATCATTTTATTGTCTTTAGCAGCAGTGATTTTTTTTAAATGAAACTCTGTTTATATAAAGGTGTTCTAATCTCTTTCTTTTTTTTTTAAACCCATGCTAGTTATGGTTTGGTTTGGTTTGGTTTGCCTTGTAGATAAGATCCAAATTACTTTTGTAGGGTGCTGGTTGTTGTTGAGTACCATCAAGTCAGAACCCACCCACAGCTGACCCTCCAGGATTTCATAATCAGTTAGTCACATGGGAGGAGATTGCCTCTCCTTCCCCTGCAGAGCAGCTGGAAGATTTGAACTGTGTGCCTTCTGGATTGCAGTGCAGGTTCTTAGCGCTACTGACAAAACTGAAAGTAGCTGTGGCCGACCCAGTGTGGAGCACTCCCTGGAAAAGAAGCAACATCAATGCAACGTTGATGTTGTTGTTCTCGTTCCAACTACAGGCACCATACAGCCCTATATAAAATAGAACGAAACACCACCTGGTCCTGTGCCATGCTCTCGTTTACATGAGATCATTGTTTTGCAGCAACAGTGACAATCTATCCATCTTGTTGGGAGTCTTTCTTCTTCTCAGTGATCCCCTGTTTTAGGGACTTGCTCCTCCTGATAACATGACGTAAGTATGTGAGACACAGTCTCACAAGTCTCATTTTCAGAGCGTGCTGGCTGCACTTTATCCAGTGCAACGTGGTCTCTTTCAAATGACAAATTGATAATGAGATAATGATAATTGATAATGAAATGAACTATTCAGAGCACACCAGTCTCAGCCACAGAAATAGTACAGAAGCAAACAGCAATCTGGTTCTCATCTCTGGGTCCTTCATTATACTGAAGCAAAAGACTTATAATGATGAGGCGGAGATTTTACCGAAAGAAGAAGCCGAAGAAGCCCTGGTGGCATAGTGATTAAAGCACTTGGCACTGGTTCAAATTCACTACCCACTCCATAGAGAAGGATAATGGCAGCCTTCTGTCAAGATCCCAGCCGCCAAAACCCACTGCCTCTCAGTCCATTTGGACTCATGGTGACCCTCCATCAGGTTTCCAAGGCTGTAAATAGTCTTTGCAGGAAAAGAGTGCTCACCTTCCTCTGGGTGAGAAGCTGGTAGATTTGAACTACTGACCTTCTTAGTTAGCAACTCAGTAAATAACAGGCTATGCCATCAAGGCCCCTCGTGAAGATTGCAATCTTGTGATAGATCTGTTCTAGCCTTAAAGTGTTCTATGAAGTAAAGTCAACAGCAGTGTGTTTGGTTCAGATCCAGAAGCCAGTCTGGCATTTCTTGCTTCTACTTCTAGCTTCTCTGGGTTTTCTCCTTTTTTATTGTCTACTCAAATCTTTTTTTTTTCTTCTCTAATTTCCTTCCTCTATATTACAGAAGAATGAAATGAAGCCCCATCTAAAATATGAATAAACTTTGCAGACAAATCTCACAATATGGTAATAACTGAGCTCTGGTGGTGTAGTCTGTAGGCTGTTGCCCTGCCTGCCCTAAGCAGCAAGTCTGTGGTGGCTCAAACTCACCCACTGCTTCCCTGGTGATTTATAGCTTCTGAAAAACCGCTGGGGAGTCAGTTATGAGTCGATTCCAAGTGGACAACTTAAACTGGAGTTCATATATTTTTTTCTTTTTTAATAAGAACAAGATATAGAGTTGAAGAAGGTTTTGCCCTAGACGTTACCTTCATAGTTTATCTCTCTGGGCTAGCCACAGTTTTCATTACGTTATGTAATTCTTAGGTTAATTCCCTTGAAGTAGTGGTAAGAAGCTGCGCCGCAATCCCAAAGACAGCCGGTTTGAATTCCTCAAGCTGCTCTGGGGGAGAAGCTTGGGCAATCTCCTCCCATGCGATTTACTGTCTCTGAAAACCTGCTGGAGGGTCAGCTCTTGGGTTGACTCTGACTTGACAACACACACAACCACAAATGACATTATTACCCTGGAAGAGTGACTGAAAATGATGACTCTACTTTTTTAACAAAATCTTCATGTGTTTCTGAGCCAGGGAACCTTGAGAACTCACTTTTAAATCACCAGACTAGATGACCTCCAAGATCCCTTCATCCTCTGAAATTCTGTTTTCCAAGTGTTCTCTTAACTAAATTCACCTTTTCATCTGCTGTATGTGTAACTTAGAAATATATTTGCTAAAAAAAAAGGAAGAGGGGGGGGAAAAAGAAATGTATTTGCTGATTATCTTGCCCGGAAAACCTTTAAAATGTAAACAATAATTTTGACCAGAGTTAAATACCTCTTTTGTCATTGCTCAGTACTTTTAGTACATGCCTTTAATCTCTCATCATGTGTCTATCCTAGTTTTAAAAAGAAAAATTCCTTTAAAGTCCTGTCAGGTACTTTCATCTTTCTCAAAGAATACTTGAACTCAAAGGAGAAATCCAGGAGCTACTCTCAGCACCATTTGCCAAGTCCCTCTGGTGGCACTAGAGAACTTGTCTGCTAGCTAAAAGGTTGTCATTTTAAACTACCAGTAGTTCCTTGGAAGAAAAATATGGCAGTATGATTTTGGAAAGATCTACAGCCTTGAAAGCCCTATAGGTTAGTTCCACTCAGTCTTACAGAGTTGCTATGACATAGAACAGATTCAATGGCTGTGTGTTTGGTTATTGGTTTATTAGTAGGCAGATTAACATAGACTCTATTCTTTGCTACTTCTGTTGTTCTGTTAAATCATCTCTATTCTGTGGGTTCCAGTGTTCATCCAGTTGCATTTTACTTGCTTTCGAGGTTTCATCCACCACAGCAAGTCTTCTGAATTTATTTTCCTGGATGTGCGTACTTTATTGTGTTTTGCCAGACAGAACTCAGGCTGTACTTTACTACTCATATTTTAATCTCCTCAGATCCATTAATATCACTGGCATCACATCTGCCACCCCTGCCTTTTCCATACTTAGTTGCATCTCAGTAAGTTATTAATGTAATTCCTATTCATAGTTTCAGGTCATTAAGGAAGTAGTTTAATGAGACCACATCTGTACCCTGGGCAGTAGCTAAGCTTAGTCAGTTTGTGGCTGTGTTTTCATTTCTTGCCTGGCATTGTTCCTTGATGGTTAAATATACACTACAGGGCAAGGGAATTTTAAAGTTACAGTTTAAATAAGAATAGCTTCCTCTCTGAAGAACCTTCACTGTTCCACATAAAAAATCAAACTGTAGGGATTTGTACTGCCAACTGAAAGGCCATGCTTCTCTGGCAGCTTAAATACACCAGAAACTTTGAGGGGTGGAAAAGACAGGCAAGCTGTTGTCATGCCTTTTACAGCTTTTGAAACCCAATAGAATGTCAGCCGAGTCAGTTCTGACTCAATAACAAATGAGACAGATAGGGATTGTAAAGTGGTACACTCTGGAAGGCAATTTGGTGCTTCCTCAAAAAGCTGAGCATAGAAATTCCATATAAGCCAGCTATTCTGCTACATCAAGTGATCCTCTGCAACAAGTGTTTTGAGCCCTCCTCATTTTCAGCAAGCAAGATTGTGTCGTCTCCACAGCGGAGGTAATTGATAATCTCCCTCCATACCCTTGTCACATTCCTCCTCATACAGTCCAGCATCATGACGAATTTGCTCAGCATACAGATTGAATAGACATGGAGGGAGAGTACAACCCTGACACACTCCTTGCTGCAGAGGGTCAAGGACTGCAGCCTCCAATATGGATTGAGGCTCAATGTCAAGAAGACAAAGATTCTCACCACTGGACCAATTGGCAGCATCAGAATGGATGGTGAAGAGATTGAGATTGTCCAAAGCTCTAGTCTGCTTGGCTCCACAGTCAACATTCTTGGCACCAGTAGCCAGGAAATTAAAAGCCGTATTGCAATGAGAAAGTCTGCTGTTAGGGACCTCTCCAAAGTAATGAAGAACAATGGTGTCTCTCTGGAAACTAAGGTGCGTCTGATACAGGCCATGGTCTTTGCTATCACCTATTATGCATCAGAGAGTTGGACAATGACTAAGGAGGATAGAAGGAGAATTGACGCCTTTCAGCTGTGGTGCTGGAGAATAGTATTGAGGGTACCATGAACTGCTAGGAAAACAAACAGATTCATCCTGGAAAGGGTTAAACTGGGTGGCTCCCTAGAGGCAAGGATTCTAGGGTTCCATCTAACATACTTTGGACATGATGTAAGGAGGGACAGATCCTTGGAGAGGGACATCATGCTTGGTAGGGTGGAGGGACAGTGCAGGAGGGGAAGGCCCTCTTATGAGGTGGATTGATTCAGTGACTGGGGTAATCGGGATGGGTGTGTCAGAGACAGTGCTGTTGGCACAGGATAGAGCAGAGTTTAGGGCTGTTGTACATAGGGTTGCCATGAGTCGCAAGCAACTCGACCCCACATAACAACAACAACAGTATTCCCTTGCTCTGTTCGCACAATAGTCTCCTGGTCAAGATACAGGTTTTGATGAGGACAATTACATGTTCTGGAATTCCCATTCTTCTCAATGTTAGCGATAACTTGTTATGATCCACACAGTGAAATGCCGTTGCATAGTCAATAAAGCAAAAATAAACATTCTTCTGATATTCTTTACTTTTAGCCAGGATCCCTCTGATACCAACAATGATATTCTTGGTGCCACGTCCTCTTCTACATCCTGCTTGAACTTCTGGCAATTCCCTATATACTGTTCTAGCCATTTATATGATATTCTGATCATATGCTGATGCTATTGTGTACTGTCAAGTCAGAACCAACCCATAGCTGACGTTCCAGTGAGTTTTCAGAGGCAGTTAATCGCACTGGAGGAGATCATCCATCTTTCTTCCCCAAAGCTGCTGTGATTCTAACCCTATGCCTTTGGAATTACAGTGCAGCTTCTTACCACTAGACCACCAGTGCTCCCTTTCTATCATGTAGCATGTACTTTGTATTGTTTTTGTAGTTTTAAAAAATTCTTTTTCATACAGTCATTCACATTAGTTGTGTTTTATTCTTGTTTGTTTCGTTTTATACAGTCATGCACATACATACATTATATTTCGTATGTATACATTGTGTTTTATATACTCATTCATATTCATTACCTTTGGTCCATGCCTATTACCACCCCATTCTTTTCAAGTCCCCACTGAACCTTTCCCATTCCGTCACTCCCTCCTCCATCCACCAAATTCTGCTATCTCTGTGATTTCCTCCTTTTCCTTTTTCTGCTGTCTTCTCTCCTTCCCCTGACTGTTTTGAATATTTATACATATCTTGCTTAGTTATCTTCATATTTTCACAACAGTGGTCTTATACAATATTTGTCCTTATGTGACTGAGTTATTTCACTCAGTAAAATTCTCTCGAGACACTCCCGTGTTGTACAGTATTTTATGGACAGTTGTTCCTTAGTACTGTAAAATATTCCGTTGTGTGGATGTACCACAACTTCTCAATCCATTTGTTGATGAGGATTTGGGCTGTTTCCATATATTCTTGTAATTGTAAATAATGCTGCTATGAACATAGGAGTATATATCTCCATTAATATCTCAGTTCTGATTTCCTTGGCATATATTCCTAGCAGTGGAATAACTGAATCATATGGGATTTCTATGTTCAGCTTTTTCAGGAAACATCAATCTGCCTTCCATAGCAATTGTACCATTTTATAATCCCACCAGCAGTCACTCGAGTTTCAATCTCTTAATCCTCCCCAGGATTTATTGTTTTCTGTGTAGTTAAACTTTGCAACTGTTTCTGAGGTGAAATGGTATCTCATTGTTTTGATTTGCATCTCTTTGATTACTAGTGATTTTGAACATTTCCTCATGTGGGTTTTTCCCCCCACCTGAATATCCTTCTTTGTGAAGTCTTTTCATGTCTTTTGCCCATATTGTGATTCTTTTTCCTGAACAACACCCTGCTGAAAACTGAAACAGAATTCACATCTCAACCATACACAAAAACCAGCTCAACGTGATTCAGTGACTTCAGAGTAAAACCTAAAACTATAAAGGCCATAAAAGGCAAAATGGGAACACATTTAAAAGCACTGGCCTAAAAATGGGCTTAAGAAACATGGTAAAAAATGCACAACCTGAAGAGGATAAAATCAATGAATGAAACCTTCTTAAAATCAAATCCCTGTGTTCATCAAAAACTTTCTCCAATAGGGTAAAAAGAAAGCCCATATATTGGAGAAGAAAAATCAGTTGGCATTGATATTTCATACTAGAGTGTCATAACTCAATCTTATTCTTATTGTTTTAGTTTTCATAGACCAAGCTTTTTCAGTGGGAGACCAGATAATTCTTCATTCTGGAGATAATTCAGCACATTGTGGGATGTTTAGCAAAACTTCTATGATCTACCTTCTATATCCTAGAAACATCACCAGCAGGGACAATCAAAAATATCTTTACATACCAAATATCCCCTGGAGACAAAAACATCTCCAGTTGAGAACTACTCTTAGAGTAAGAGAATGAAGTCTTTAGTCAAATAGACTAAAGGCTATTAAAAAAGGGAACTATACCACAGTGCTTTGTATTGTTCTTACTTGAATCTTTATAATGAGATTGCAAAACTCTTCTCATTCTTCATTATGTAGTTTATAAATAGCCAAGAACATTATTATTAATTTTGTTGTTGGTATGTGCTATCAAGCCGGAACCAACTCATAGTGGCCAGCTAGCAAGTGTTCAGAGGCAGTAAATCACACAGGAAGAGACTGCCAGTCTTTCTCCTGCAGAACAGCTGGTACATTCTGTCTGTGTGTCTTCAGGATTTCAGCTCAGCTTCTTACCACTAAGCCATAGTGTTAAACTAAGGAGTCATATATTATAGAATAAAGTATGATGCGTAGAGTTCTTAAAAGATAACTCTATTCAGTTTAAAATATTGATATAGCCTGCATATGTTAAAAATAAATACTCTTTAGTACTTCTTCCACCAGCCATCTGTCAGTTTTTTTATGCTGTAGTAGCATATATAGTGGAAACTATGCCTCGATTATTTCAAATAACCCCTAGAGTCCCACATGGTTGTCAGATTTCATTGACATTTACAAGTGAGTACAGACCTGGCTATCCACTTAATGAAGATTAGCCAATGAAAACTTTATAGATCACGACAGAACATTGTCCAACTCACTTGCTGTGGATTAGATTACTCTCTAGAGGATGACATCATGTATGATGTCATCACCATGCAGTGAGTCATTGTGAGCGTAAGAGACTCTGAGATGGATTGGTACAATAGCTACAAGAGGTTTCAACCTGTTCTCGATTGAAAGAATAACAGAACCACGCAGCATTCCTTCTGTTTGTACATCAGGTCACCATTAGTCAGTCAACCCAGCAGCAGCTAACAACAATTTAGTGTTTACATAATTCATGCCCCACTGCTCTTGAGTGGATTCCACTCACAATGACCTTCTATTGGGTTTTCTAAGACTAAATCTTTGCAAGAGGAGATCGCCCATGTTTCTTCCTCGCAGTGGCTGATGGATTCAAACTGCTGACCTTTCTGTTAGTACCTCAGCGTGTAACACACTACACCACCATAGCTCTTCATAGAACTTATATTCAACAATTTTCAAATACAGTATAGCAAAAACTTAAAGGAACTCTTCTTATCAGTGAGAAGTAAGTGACTCTTTTCCAAGAATTTATCGAAGAAAATAGCCTGTAATATCTAGATGAGGCATAGCCCACCTTTGAAGAAATACTCTAAGCAACCAGATCGTGTTCAGGCAAAAAGATTATAGGAAGTACGATCCCACAGTATAGCCATTTTTTGGTTCAAGTTCCAGCAAATTTTCTTTAGAAGGACTTTAACGACACACTCAAGCACGTTCATTTTTTAAATAACATTGCTTAAATTTATTGTTACATGTTTCTGTCTCTGTGAGGTCTATAAATGTCAGAAAAATCTGCCTGTCAGCATGATAGTGAAAGACTTATTATCCTTGTTGATTTAAGACACCACCTAGTTGAAGAGAGATAATTCACCCTTTGGGAATTGTTTTGTGAGAATGACCTATTGTACATTCCAGAATCTGTAGAATTTGCTTACTTGTGGTTTCAAGAGAAAAATGAATGGAGAACTCTTGCCCTTGTGGTTTTATTTAATGTTTAGAAAAGTTCAAGTTTAATCTAGTAATTTGGAATGCATAAGTTTCAGTCTCTCTATTTCTGAAATTACAGTGAAGTATTCTTCCAGTCTTGAAAGCCATGGAAAAATTATGTGTAGGATTTTACTGTTCAGGATCAGACATGTTGGTAGTTACTACCAGTAAGGTCGGAGTTGCCTAGAAAGTGATACATATAGTTTTTACTTAATGCATTCATGTAGACTCCCTGGGATATATAACCTATGATTTAACTATGTCGTTTTTCACTATTACATTAGTACTTAAATATAAAGCTAATCCCCACCCTTGTGGACCAACAAATTGGCAAAAGATTATTTTAGATAAGCAGTTTTCCAAGTTTCTTCCCCGGAACAGCAGCATCAACAGCATCACGTGGATGAATTTTGAAGCTGACAGCTACTTTACAAAGACCATTCTGTTAGCTTGTAGTGAATTTGTGTTTGGGGAACCTGATGGAGTGTTGCCATGAGTCAGAATTAACTGGACGGCAGGCAGTAGGCTTAGTTACTCCTTTCATAAAATAATGGCAATGCTTGTATTAACACTCCTGTTACTCAGCTATCATTAAGCCAGCAGAACGGTGCACGTTCTGAAGGAAAACCTTGAGCCTTGTGGCCCACCTCATTTGTTGCATGTCTCGGCTTCTAAGATTCTGCATTTGTACTGTAGTTAACCCACACTTCCATGTTGTTATTTCACATACATGTATAAATGGTTTTAAGACTAGTTGTTTGGTTATTTAATTACTCAGTTTTAGAGGCTTTGTTAGTCTTCCACCTGCTAATTTGTACTACCCTGTTGCATAGAGATTTTTTTTCCATGCTACACATTCAAAAGTATGTAAACATTTATAAGTTCAGCCCAACCAAACTGGATAATTTGTGCAAAAATGTGAAATCTAACTAAGGCTATATACAAATTTGTATTTTAGCCTTTCTTTCAGATATATAGATGAGCTAAAAAGAATTAGTAAAACTGTCCAAGATTAAATGATTTGTTTAAGCAGAACAACCACTAAAAAACTGGAAGGCAGTGGGTAGCATTATAGAAAGTAAAAAATTCATGATCACTGTGTCCCGTTATGAGAGCTTTAGAAATGAGAACATCTGTGGTTTTACCCTGTATATGCAAAGGTTTGACAATATAATCATAATTTGGCAAAATCTTCACTTATGTATAAATTTTAACTAAGCATTTGTGTATGTAAGTGGCCTTCACTTTTTCTACTTTTGTTGTTATTTTGTTAGGTGCCGTCAAGTCACTTTCTACTTATGTTGTTGTTGTTGTTAGGTGCCGTCGAGTTGTAGATGACTCATAGCGACCCTATCAACAAAAGGCCTGAGCACTGTTCGTACATAGAGTTTCTGGAGGCAAGCCATTTCGGAAGTGGATGCCGCTCCTGCTTCCAGGCTTGTTTTAGTTGGGAAGCTCCAGCCAACACTGTCCACCATGGGTGACCATTACCACGTTTGGCACATCACTTTCACAATGTTCAGCATCACAGAACCATAAGTTACCTCTGTACAGCAACACACAGACCAGTGCTATACCACATAGAAGAATGTTTGACAGGAAAATAATTTGAACCAGGACAAAGGCTGCAGATTAAAATCACCCACCTTCATTCAGCTTGGTCGCATAACTTTCTGTCCACTAGGCCAAAGTAGCTCTCTCTCTGTCATCGTTGTTATTGTTGTTAGGTGCCGTTGAGTTGTAGACGACTCATAGCAACTGTGTGAACGAAAGGCCTGAACACTGTCCTGTTTCTACTTGTACATGTTTCTAAATAATTAAATGAAAATAGACTATAAACCAAAGTGTAGTATGTAATTGGCTAATATTACCATCTCAGAGATGTTTATCTTCTTTTTGCATGTTGTAAGTGGAATTTAAGAGTCCTGATGGCACAGTAATTAAAGCATTCTTCTAACTGCTAAGTGGAAGATTAACATTCAAAACGAGCATTGTTCTATAGGGAGGTCTGGTAGCCTAGTGGTAAGAAGCTGCACTGCAATCCCAAAGGCACATGGTTCTAATCCACCATCTCCTCCATTGGCAGAAAGATGGACCGTTTCCTCCCGTGTAATTAACTACCTCTTAAAACTGGCTGGGACACCTATGAGTCAGTTCTGATTCAACAACACACACCTGCTCTGTAGAAGAAAGCTGTGGCAGTCTGGTCTATAAAGATGATTTACAGCCCTGGAATCCCCAAGGGGCATTTGTGCCCTATCTTACTGGGTTATTATTAGTTGGCATGAATTTGACAGTGTAGGTGTAGGTTTGGTTTTGAGGTTTAAGTGTAATTTGGCTGCTAAAATACCTTCCTCATTTGGTCTCAACCTAGCAGCAAATGCAGAGCCGCTACTATTTAAAAGGTCACTTTTAAAGGATAAATCAAAATGCAGAAACTGTTTTCCTGAACTTCTCTCTGTTGTTATTATGTAGCAGCAAGTTGGGACCCACTCATAACAGACTTTCCAACAGGTTTTTAGAGGCAGTAAATCATGTAGGAGTAGATTACCCATCTTTCTCTGTTGGAGTAGTTGGTAGAGTGGAACTATGTGTCTTTAGAGTGACATCCTCAACACTAAGCATCGCTTTAGTTTACTCTTTTTCTGTCAAGTTTGTTGAATTTTAGCACCTTTTAAAATATCTATTATTATGAAAATTTTGTCTGATTCTCATTACCTAAATTACATCCCCTAAAATGTATTTACAGTCTGACTGCTCATTAGAATTACAGAACAACTGGTAAAACTGTGGAAGCTTGGCCTTAACTCCAAGAAATTGAATTAGAATCACTGGAGATACAGTTTGGTTTACAAAGTGTTTGAGTCAATTCTACTGTACATCTAAGTTGATTACCATGTTCAGCCTGAAGAAAATAGTAATATTTTAGGCTGGTTGGTTGTGATGCATAATTTGACTCTAAGTAATTGAGACAATGTCACACAAGAGCTCTGGTGGCCTAGTGGCAAGAAGCTGAACTGCAATTCCAAAGGCCTGTCATTCAAGGCCACCAGCGGCTCCATGGGAGAAAGATGGGCAGTCTCCTCCCATGCAATTAGCTGCCTTTGAAAACCCACTGGAGGGTCAGCTAAACATGACTACTGTTTTGTGTCTCTTCCTCTTTGAAGAGTTTCCTTATTACCATATTTCCTTGGAAAAATGACCAAGTTTTACTGTATTTATTTACATTTATATTTACTGATTTCTTTTTCCTAAATGCATTATAATATGATTATAGAAACAACTTTGACTTAATAATAACCTTTTGGGATTTTGCGCCATTGAACTAAGCAGTGTGTGAGAGAGTGAATGTGTGTGTCTGTGTGTGTGTGTGTGTTTACAGTAACATAGTGCACAATGTCTCAGGGCTACAAATCCAAAGATTGGGGTTCAAATCTGCCAGCCACTCTATGGGGAAAAGAGTGACAGTCTCTCCTCATAAAGATTTATAGCCTCAGAACATCAAGGAGGATCATGGACGGTTAAGAAGGCTGGAACTGACTCCACTGAGGTGGAATTTGTTTATATATAAAGAGATATTTAACTCTGGTCAAAATTATTGTTTACATTTTAAAGGGCAAGATAATTAACAAATACATTTCTAAGTTGTAACGTGTATAGCAGATGAAAAAGTGGATTGCATTGACAGAAGATTTGGGATAACAGAATTTGAGAGGAGGAAGGGGGGAAAATCTTCGCAAATTATATATCCAACAATAGGTTTATGTCCAAGATATAAAGAAATCCCAGAATTTAGTAATAAGAAAATAATTCATCTTCAAAAAGGAGCAAAAGACTTGAACAAATGCTTCATTGAAGAATATACATAAATTACAAAAAAGCACATCATTAGTTGTGTAAGAAATTCAAATTAAAGTTATAGGAGGAAGTATGATATTACTATTAGAATGGTTAGAAAACAAAAGAAAGCCAACCCCCCTCCTCAGCACACACACAAACAAAAACACTGGCAGTTCCACGTACTGATGAAAATGAGGAATAAATAGAATTTCTATATATTGTGGAGAATTGATGCCTTTGAGCTGTGGTGTTGGAGAAGAGTATTGAGAATACCATGGACTGCTAGGAAAACAAACAGATTTGTCCTGGAAAGGGTTAAACCGGGTGGCTCCTTGGAGGCAAGTATTCTGAGGCTCCGTCTAACATACTTTGGACATGTTGTGAGGAGAGACCGGTCCTTGGAGAAAGACATCATGCTTGGGAGGGTGGAGGCAGGAGGGAAAGGCCCTCTATGAGGTGGATTGATTCAGTGACTGGGATAATTGGGATGGGAGTGTCAGAGACAGTGCGATTGGCACAGGACAGAGCAGAGTTTAGGGCTGTTGTACATAGGGTCACTATGAGTCACAGGCGACTTGATGGCACATAACAACAACAACATATATTGTGGCAAGAATTAAAAGACAGTAAAGTCACTTTTTGGAAACTGTTTCCCATTGTCAGAGTTGACATTTACAGAGTTGACATTTACCCAGAAATCACACTCCTAAGAAATATACAAAAGAAGAAAAAAAAACCTTAACATGTGCTGAAAAATCTGCATATGAGCATTTATAGGGCCATTGTCCCTAATTACAGAAAAGAGGAAAAAAACCTCAAGTGTTCTTCAGTGATGGGGGAGCTGAGCATTCTGTGGAACAAGTATGTGATGTAACACTACTCACAACAAAAAGAAACGTGTAACAATTTGGATTAATGCAATTACATTATCCCAAGTGACAGAAACCAGATTAAAAATGCTACTATATTTATAAAATGTTAGGGAAAATTATAGGACTAGAAAGCTGATTAGTGGCTACTCTGAGTTCAGTAGTGGGAGGAAGTGTTGGTTAAAAAGGACAGCATGAGAACGTTTTTGGGTGTTGGTAGATACAAACTTTATTCATTTATCAATATTCATAGAACCATTCTTTAATAAGTCAATTCCACTGGCTGCCAGTTCTGCAGAGGTGAAAAAATGGCTTAATCATTGCTACCAGCTCTTTGGTGAGTTTTATGGGGAAAATTTTTTTTTCTAAGACACTTTGCTCTAAGTAGTTGCAATAACTCGTAATAACAGATACTATAATGTGTACCTTAGCCTGTTGGAAATTAAATATTAAAAAATAGTGATCGGGCCTACTGGGGATCCTATAATGTTATAAATGATAAAAGCAGATGTATGAGTTGTTGTTGTTTTGTGTCTTCGAGTCATGAGTAGAACCTGGATTTTACCCTGTACAATGTTAGGGGGGAAAGGGAAACTAAATCAAAGGTAATTTTTAGTGGCAGCACTAGAAATTATATAACCAGTGCTGCTGATGTTTAGATAAGCAGAATTAATTCTGACCGTCCATTTCCTCTGTGGCAATGACTGATTTTTCATCCCATCAGCTCAGTAGTGTAACTGCTTGGGAGAGAATGAAATGAAGTAGTCTGTGGCAGGTCAAAGATATTCCACCACTGCCAGGAAGAAAAAGCAACTTTGGTATGTGCCTTAAGCACATTTTCTGCCTAAAGGTACACATTTATTTCATTAAAAGATATTTTATTACCTAGAGGAAACCAAATGTCAAGTTGAGTTCTCTACCATGAATCATATTTTATCTAAATGCAGATGTACTTTTAAATGCCAGCAGCCACTTGATTATGGTAACGCATCCAATGACTAAACTTATGACCCTCCATATTAAAAGTGATGACTTATATTCCAAGGAATCTTCTGTAAAGCTAAGTGATCCATTAATATCTAGCTTGGGTGTGTGTTCCTCTTCTTGAAAAAGCTGCCTTTTCTTTTCCTGCTAGTGCAAGTCTCCAAAGGAATGCCTAGTGAGCAAAAGACATTCCTGACTTCTTTCTTCTATTTAGGAAGGGATCATCAGCATGCATACCTCTGATTGCCAGGGAATAGAAAAAAAAAATGACAGAACACTGCGTGGCTGGAGAATAGTTCAGAAACTTCTCAACTGAAAGGAAAATACTTTCTTCCCTCACAAGCGTTGGGAAGTCTATGGTGGAGGAAGTATTTGTATACATTGTAGGAGTGTGCTGAGAAGATGGATGAAAGGAAAACCTTTCCTTACTTTGTTCGGGAGATAAAAAAAGAAAATGACATTTTGACTGAAAAAGAATTTGATAAATAAGTGTTTAGAAGTTGTATAGCTCCAAATGGATGACATAGGGGGGTGTGTGTGGGTGTGTGTGTACCATATACCACGCAGTTGGAACGGACTGATAGCTGTGATTTCAGAGGCTGAAAACCACACTGAAGGAGAAATTGCCCATCTTTCTCTTTTAGAGTAGCTGATGGATTCAAACTGTGGGTTGGGCGCACAATTCCCTACCACTATGCCACCAGAGCGCACCCGCGTGTTTTCTCTCTCTCTCTCCGTGTGTGTGTGTGTGTGTGTATGTATGTATATATGTATGTGTATATGTGTTTATGTGTGTGTGTGTGTGTGTGTGTGTTCTCCTTTGAAATGCTGGCCAGTTCTGTGCTGTCTTCATGATTGATATATTTGAGTTCATTGTTACAAATATTGCATTCATTCATCTGATTGAGGGTTCCCTCATTTTCACACTACATTATGTGTTAGATTGCTAACTTAAAGTTCAGTAATTTCAATCCACAAGCCACTCCAATGGAGAAAAATGAGCAAACTCCCATGAAGAGTTATTGCCTCAGAAATCCGATGAAGAGTTGCTGTGAATCAGAGCCAACTCATGGGTCATGTATGTGGGTTATACTCTACCAGCTGTGACCTCCATTTCTAACAATTTGTCATTGCCAGTCAACATAATAAAATATACCATTGACTGATTGATTGCAAAGTGAGTTACCAAAGTCTTATCTTCACTTCCACGAAACATTCTGGGAAAAGACAGCCAGTGAGGAACAGTAATATTTGGACATGTTTAGGTGGCATATTGCAATAGAAACAACTGTATTCTGGTCTCCATTTTGCCACCTACTAGCTAGGTGGCCTGGAGTAAATCATATCATCTTTTATTTCATGTTGTGAGATATGTTGTTGTTGTTGTTGTTGTTAAGTGCCGTCTAGTCGCAGGCGACTCATAGCGACCCTATGAAGGAGAGTCCACAACGCTTTGGTGCCTTTCATCCTCTCTCTAGGTTCATAGGCAAACTATTACGGAAGTGGATGCCACTCCTCCTTCCAAGCTTTTTTTAATCAGGGAGCTCCACTCCACTCTCGGTCTGCATTGGGTAGCCAATCATTAACACATCAGTGTCACAGTGTTCAGCCTCACAGCAACCACAAGTGACCGCAGTAAGGCAACTTGTACACCAGAGCTATACGACCTAGAAGACTGTCTGAACAAAAACAATGAAAGACAGGCCCGTCTCCTCTAGTTCTAAGTATATTTCAAGGTAAAAGAGGTGAAACTCACATACTTATCAGATTGTTGTTGTTGTTGTTGTTGTTATGTGTCGTCGAGTCATTTTCGACTCATAGTGACCCTATATAGGTACAACAGCCCCTAAACCCTGCTCTATCCTGTGCCAATTGCATTGCCTCTGACACACCCATCCCGATTACCCCAGTCACTGAATCAATCCACCTCATAGAGAATCTTACCCTCCTGCGCTGTCCCTCTACCCTACCAAGCATGATGTCCCTCTCCAAGGACCTGTCTCTCCTTACAACATGTCCAAAGTATGTCAGACGAAGCCCTAGAATCCTTGCCTCCAAGGAGCAGCCTGGTTTAACCCTCTCTAGGATGAATCTGTTTTCCTGGCAGTCCATGGTACATTCAATACTCTTCTCCAGCACCACAGCTCAAAGGCGTCAATTCTCCTTCTATCCTCACTAGTCGATACTCACCCCCAAACCAACCAGCTTTTCTCATAATAGGACTAGCAGTATACATAGCCACATGAAACCTTCACATTTTCTCAAAGTTTTTGGCTCTATAATTCCATTTTTGTGGTTACCTCATGGGAACTTTCCACAGAGGGCTTGCTCCAGGGTGGCTCCTCCGACTGTGAGACACTCTGTGAGCCCCACTTCTAGGAGAGCCCCAGGCTCAGATGCCTGTGTCCACAACATGGATCCATTGTTGCAGATGTTTGCTATTGTTTTCTTCAAGTTTCAAATTTAATTGTCCTTCTCTTCTAAGTCTTTAAGATAGTCAAGGGAACATGAGCTCACCGAAAATAATTGAAAACACCTTTTGGAGCTGGGAATACAACCATGAGAGTCAGTCATGCAGATCGTGGTTTTTCAAGGAAGAAGTTATTCCTCCACCTTGTAACATTTTCTAATAAATTTAGAGAAAGCAAGTCCACCTCAGATTTTCCGAGTCATAGACTTTTAGAGCGAAATGAGGCCTTAAGATGCATAACTTGCCTACGGCCTCCCGAATGGTAGGTTATAAAACTGTTCCTGGATCTCCCACTATCTCAGACTTTCCAAAGCCACACGAACTTCCTGCATTAGAATCATGTTCTCTCATTAATTTCTCGTTGCCTTTGCCCTACCTCACTCTGAGTCAAAAGAAGAATGAGAACTTGTCAACTCTCATTCATAGCTATCCTACAGGACTTTCCCAAGGAAAATCCCTCAGGATTTCCCAAGGTTATATAATTTTTAGGGCATCAATTCCTCTTTTGTCATCCTTACTCATTGTCCAGTTTTCAGATTGCTTGAGAAGACCTGTTTGGGTATTTTTGTTTTGTTTTATTCAAAATCAATATGCTATGGGAAATGGTCTAAGAGTGCACAGTATCCAGTTTTAAAGATAATGCTTAAATGTTTGGCAGTCCATGGCTCTTAAACACATTTCCAAGTAGTCAGCACAATAAATTATCCTGTCACTAGCAGTATAAACATATTGTAATTTAAGTGCCAACTTTAAAAAACATATCAGCTACTCAATTTTCCAGAGTATTCTTATATTTAATCCCACTTGAGTATCTCAAGTTCCTGTGTCTGGCATCACTGGAAGAAAAGAAAAATACTATTGGAAAACTAAGGATTTTCTACCAATATAGTTTTGCACATACTCAAGATCTCCCTTAAGGCATTTTATAGCATTTCCTTAGAACAGAATTCTTTACTCAATAGCACCTGTCTTACTTTGAAGGTACATTGTTTTGAATCCATGTTACCCATCCAGTGCTGCTGAGTTGGTCTCAACTAATAACAACCCTCCATCAGGTTTCTGAGATGGTCCATCTTAGTGAGAGGAGTCTGTGCATCTTTCTCCCATGGACTTGCTGGTGAATTCAAGCCACAGGAAACAAACAGCCTTTTGGTTAGCAGTGAAACACACTGCAGACTATGAGATCCATGTCAAGTCTGAATAAATAGTAGTTGAAATGTTATAGTATATTGTGTAGAACTCGCTCTCAGGTGTGTAGAACAGACTACTCGGTTTAAACTCTTAATTGGGACCCCAACTGACTGTATATTCTAAAGTACATTCTCTGAACTCATTCGTGCAATATCTGTGAATTGTGGATAGAAATAGGAGACAGAAGACGTGATGAACAAATTATTCATCCGTATCATGTGGTTTATAATACACCCATACTATGGAATGACTCATAGCGACCCTATGAAGGAGAGTCCTCAACGCTTAGGTGCCTTTCATCCTCTCTCCAAGTTCATAGGGTTTCCCAGTTATACCATGGAATAGGAAAGGAAAATTTGTTAAAACACTCAACATCCTAGAGAATTCTATTTAATGGAAAAAATTATAAAAGGGTTTTAAATATTCTAATGGTGACATTTTTTAATTACAATAATCCTACCAATGGCAACCAGATCAGGGATAGTGGATCTGATAGTAAAAAGACACCATGGTGGATCCTGTGATGTTAGACGGTCACTATTGTGACTGTAGCAATGTCAGTATTGTACTAGATCATTGCAAACTGTTACCATGTGAATCTGTAAGTATCTTAAAGTAAAACATTTAAAAAAAAAAAAAAAACCACCCCACTATTTAAAGTCCCTTTTTTTGGCATAGGAAGAAGTGAGAAGATATATTTATTCATTAGTAGGGAGGCTCAGTAACTGTATTGTCTCGTTTTTTTCTGCAATGAACATGGTTTGTTTTTTTTTCAATACATATTCATCTAACTTTATCCTTTGTTCATTTTCTTGGTTGTTAAATTTTGAAGAGTCAAAATTCAGAAACAAAGAATATATACAGTACTTCAAATTTACTGCTTATATTGTCACCATTAGTCTATTTCCATATACCTTTTCTGTCACTGGGTGTAGTTTGAGTTTTGGTGTTGGTTTGGTGGTTCCCCCCCCCCTTTTTCTCTGTTAATATCAAAGTCAGTAAGATTATACCATATTTATGTTTGAATATTTAAATTTCACTCATAACCAGGACTTCTGATACCCTTCTTAAATGCCTGGTCTTTTATATATTACATGTTCCTTGGCGTTTGGCATTTGTGCATTAGGAGTGCAGATAGAGGAAAGCTAGATCTGAAGACGATCCGAAGAGACACTTTTACTGTGCTTGATCTTTTCCCATCTATAAACTCTGCCATTAAATTAGCAATAGGAACAACAAGATGGAATGAAGGATTTGCTTTCAAGTGCCAACCTAGAAAGGAGCTCTGGGCCTACTGCATGGGGTATTACACGGCTAACTAAAAGACCTCACTTCTACAGTGGTCATGATCCACCCGCTGTCCCTCAGAAGAAAGATGAGCAGTCCCTTCCCATTCAGATTTACAGCCTCAGAAACCTGATCATTATGAACTGAAACTGACCTCACAGCATTGTGGGGGTTTCTTGTCTTTATTACGTTTTTTTAAAATAGAACAAATTGTATTAATTTATTAAAGATGCACCATTTTTTATTTCGCTTTCTGACTTTGTGATTGTGCCTTCAGTACTTTCACAACAATTTTCTGCTCGTCAGTAAGGAAAGCACACTTGATCCTGTCACAGACACACTTAGCTCACATGGAACCACCCTAAACTCTGCTGACATGTTTTTTGTTTTTGACAACCTTATGAGAACTTTAGGTCTCACAGCACAGACCCCTCTTAGTCGGCCCAGGCACACACCACATGCAGATTTTGGTGCTTTTCCAACCTTCTTGGTATAAAGGTAAACAATTCTGTTATCAGGGGTTCGGGACAGCCTAGTTCTGTTAGAGGCTGCGTAGTAGGACAGCCTAAGACGGTAGGTCAGACGCTGGTCCATTTTGAATGCCTCTACACACAGTCTCCCGAAGACTATTACATATTTTTATGACTAAGGAAGATAGAAGAATTGATGCCTTTGAGTTGTGGTCCTAGAGAATAGTCTTGAATATACCATGAACCAAGAAAATAAATAGGTCTGCCTTGGAGAGGATGAAACCAAGTTTCTCCTTGGAGGCTAGGATTTTGAAGCTCTATCTCACATACTTTGGGCTTGTGGCCAGGAGGGACTGATCCTTGGAGAAGGACATCATGCTTAGAAGGGTAGAGGTATGGTGCAGGAGAGGAAGACCCCGGATGAGACACATTGATACAGTGATTAGAGCAATAGGGGTAGGTGTATTAGAGTCAGTGGCTCAGGACAGGGCAGGCTTCAGAGCTATTGTACATAGGGTCGCTGTGAGTTGCAGGTGGCTTGATGACACATAACAGCAACATGTTGTAATTGGTTTGCATACAATATTTATATGCTTTGTGTTTCATGCATGTACATTGTGTTTTATACAGTCTTTCATTTACATTATATTTTGTTCATGTATATTTCCCCCTTGTAATCATCTTACTAGTAACTACCTTCCTGAAAACATATAAGCCGGCTACTTGATGCCTCATACCTGAATATCCCCATTTTAGATAGCCGGTTTCTGATTTGCTCCTCCTTGTCAAACCAACACTCGGAGAGAACAAGCTTGTCTCTTTTGCACACCTTTGTGTTTTGAGTTACCTAGAGGTTGTCAGTTCAAACCGACTGAGTAACAACACAGTGAAGGTGACAGGCTTGGCAGTCTGCTTCTGTAACGATTACTCAGCTCACTGCTGCTGGTGGCTTACTCACTGTGGACGATGCCGCCAGAGATTGCAACCAGGAAGAGCCCTGTGGAGAGGCTCCTCCAGAACGAGCTGCCAGGGGTCAGTATTGACTCAACAGCAACCTGGTTTGATATTGTTTGTGTTTATTCTCAGTCTGTTGAGAAACACTTCTGGTGTTTCTGTTTGTGTTTGTAATTGTGATTCTGGAATATCATTTAAATGTTGAGAATGTGGTAATGTGCATGTTACTAACGTCCTAAGAAATGGATTATATTTTCCTTCTTCCATTTCCATTTAGGTGAAAATATCTACAAACATACAGGATTTTCAATCTGTAGAAAAAAGTAGATACATATAGTTGGGGGAGAGGGAAGGTTGTGTCACAGATGTTTGGTTTTTACATGTCCAACCCAGAATTGTTTGTTGTTGTTGTTGTTGTTGTTGTTGTTGTTGTTGTTATGTGCCAGGGAGTCGCTTGCGACTCATACCGACCCTATGTACAACAGCCCTAAACTCGGCTCTGTCCTGTGCCAATTAGACTCTGATAAAATTTTTTTATGAATAGTTTTGTATAATCTTTTTACTAAGTAGAAATATTTCTCAAAGAATTTCTTGCTTTTCTCAAAATTCCATATGAGTCCAATAATTTTTTTTTTTTATTTTGGTAAGTATATACTGTATTGCCACTAGAAGGTTTCCCCTTTTAAAAAAATAGGTAAAAGGCAAACACAAATTTGTTAATAAAGATACCTCCTAAAGGAAGGGGCAAACCTTCTTCCTGAGGAAAAGGAATAATGGAGGAGGCCACCACTAGAAGGTTGCATCAGCATAACAAAAACCCTTAGTCAGGGACTGCCTTCGCTGTTGGCTCTGCTGTAGTTACTGCCAACCCACTGACTTACTCTGCACTGATTGTATGCAGCTGACCTAAAACCCACCATGGGTCCATCTACAGTGAGAAGACTCACACTGACAATAGATGTATTTATTCATTTTCTAAGACTGCTGGAACAAAGCACCACCAACTAGATTTATAAGGAGAGAAGCTTGTTGTTGTCCTATTACCCACAGTCACGATACTGGCTCTGTGCATGCCCTCCAAACACTCTGAGAGAGAATCTATTACATACCTTTTTCCCACCCCTAGTATTAGTTATTGATCACTGGTATTCATGACTTTGAGATAATTAACTCTGTCTCTACTTCTGTCTTCACAGTTGTGTCTCTGCAATGTGTCTCTTTTCTTTTAATCCAGTTACATTAGATTAGGATGTAACCTTCTTTAGCTTGATCGCAAATTAACTGACAACATTTTCAGAGACTTTATTTCCAAATAAGGTCACTCTTATATGTACCAGTTGTAAAAACAGTGCATACAAAGGAAGTTGAGTCATTTTGTGGATTTTACATTTATGTCTTCCTAAAGAATGTTGACTTTCATATTGAAATCATTACCCTATGCAGAGGTAGATATTTATCATGGAACAAACAGCTACAATCTTTAAAGAAAGAAAACTTTACAGTGTTAACAAATGACCCAGACTTTCATTCGTTGTCTGAAACTAGATACATCTGGGTTTGGGATTACAAATCGGGTCCCAGGGAAGATCATGTTGAATTTAGCCGTGTTCACTTCTTCAAAAAGCCATTTTTGCTTTGTCAATTTCAGAACTCATCTTTATGTATTCAAAGGGAGACTTCCCTTTTCTGCCAGTGATCATTTCTCATTGGTAACCCAGAGGAGTTAGTACTGTCATTCTGTGAACATTATCAGGAAGCTTAAATCCAAGATCAAATCAATCAGAGAAGGCAAGATTGAATTTCCGTATTTTCCAGTTTTGAAATCTACTTAATGTGGGCAGTAGACTGAGCATTTATCATCTTAATTCCCATACTACAGGCACTCAAATATTACATAGTTCTTTATGAATTTCCTGAGTCTAATATACAGTCTGATGGCAGGAGAAATTTCAGAGCACAGAGATGCTTAATCATCTCACAACTGTTCGTAAGTGTGTAAACTGAGTAAGCTATGATCCTTCAAGGTTTTTTTTTAAAGTTTTCATATGGAACAAGTATTGAAAGATAAGATGAGTAGGGGAAGAGTGGGCTGTTCTCGTAGCTGAGATGGTAGGATATACTCAGCCTAGTTTCTAAGTGCTCTTGCTGTCGGCTCTAGTCTGTGCTTCTAACCGTGTAGTCTTGAGCAAGTCCCTTACCTTACCAGCCTTCATTGCAGCATTTACACAGAGCAGTAGTAATAATGTTACCACTTCCTTAAGACAATAATGGAACAAAGTAATGGGTGGAGAAGCCTAGAGTGAGAACAAAAAAAACTAAACAAATGTTAGTATCCATCCCATAAATGGATTATTAAACACATGGTGCGTGCAAGACATTGTCTTAGAGATGAGGGGTTTTAAAAATAAAATTAAGTTATAGTCTCTAGTTTGGGCAACAACTGTTCACAGAAGTGAGACCTACACGTGACCCACTTAAATATAGTAAAGTGTCTCGAACATTCACAGGTAGAATGATCCAGGTGTTGGCTGTGGAACTGGTTTGCTGAGGTAGAGGGTACTATGAGTGTTTTGAAGTCAAGAAACTCTCACTCTGGGTTGCTGTATAGGTCAGACATGCATAAATTGAGACTAACTACAGTGGAGTGGGAATTGGGGGGCGGGGGAGATGTTGATCTTATTACCAAAATCCTTTTCTTTTTTTCCGCTTCAAGCTCTTTTTTTCCTATTTTTAAAATTGTAATTTAACAAAATTTATAGAAAAGGTGGATTTTCATTCATTGTTGTAAATAATCATTGCTACCCATTTAAAAAAAATACTTATTCGGGGAGCTCTGGTGGCCTAGTGGCAAGGAGCTGCAACTACAATCCCAGAGGCACACGGTTCAAATCCACCAGATGCTCTGCCGGGAAAAGGAGGGGCAATCTCCTCCTGTACCAGTCAGATCTGATTTGACGGTACACTCACACAAAAATAAAATTTTTAAAAAAATACTTATTCATTGTTACATAATTTCCTCCACACCCCAAATCCTCTAGTCTACATTACTATGCATCTCTTATTTTGGACTGTTGTCATACTGATAACACCTAATCATATATTTCTTTTAAACAGTTCTTTCCTTCATCTGTTCCAATGCAGTGTTCATTACTTGTCCCCTCTTCATTTCCACACACACAAACCCCATGTCAGTCCTGTTTAATACTAGTGTGTTATGCAGTATTTGTCCTTTTGGGTTTGTATTTTTTTTAAATAAAATTTTTATTTTATACTGGTTTACTTACAAAGTTCCTATACATTGTTTTTCACACCAGATCTTTCCCATTTCCTTTACCCACCGCTCCCTCCACCCATCAAAATTGTGTGAGCCTGTGATTAACCCCCATCTTTACCCTTCTGCTCCCCTCCCGTTGGATCCTCATACACGTTCTACAGTAATGGTCTTATGCAGTATTCGTCCTTATGAGACTGAGTTAGTTCACTTAGCATAATGCCCTCCAGCCCCTCCCAAGTTAGGTAGTGATTCACAAAATCATTGTTTCTACATGCTGCATAGTATTCCACCGTGTGTATGTACCATAATTTCTCAATCCATTTGATTGTGGTTGGACACATGGGTTGTGGCAATGTGTTTGTGATGATGAATAATGCTGCTATGAACATAGGTATACAAGTCTCCATTTTTGCCTCAGTTCTCATTTTCTCAGGGTATATTCCAAGCAGTGGAATAGTTGGGTCATATGGAATTTCTCATTTTCAGCTTTTTGAGGAAATACCAAACTGCCTTCCAGAGTAATTGTACCATCTTACAATCCCACTAAAAATGTATGAATACCTATCTCGCCATATCCTCTCCAAAGTTTATTACTTGCTGCCCTGTTAAACTTTTTCACTGCTACTTGAGTGAGATGGTTTCTCATTGTGGTTTTGATTTGCATCAGTGATTTTGCGTGGCTGAGAAATTTTACTCAGCATAATGTCCTCCAGGGTCACCCATGTAGTGTAGTTTTATGAACTCCTTGTTTTTCAGTGCTGCATTAGTATTCCATTGTGTGAATGTACCATAGTTTTTCTATCCATTCGTTTGTTGATGGGAACGTAAAATGATACAGCCACTTTGGAAAGTGGTTTGGCACTTTCTCAAAAAATTGGAAATAAAAATACCATTTGACCCTGCAGTTCAACTCCTAGGAATATAGCGTAAAGAAGCCAGAGCTTCCACCCAAGCAGATTTTCTCACATCCATGTTTATTGCTGCATTATTCATAATGGCAAAGAGATAGAAGCAAACAAAATCCTTTTAAAGTGATAAAGCTAGAAAATGATCAGGTATGGTGTAAGTAGATTATGGCACAAACTTCAAGGAAGGAAGAGTTTTGATAGGAGAATGGAGAGAAATGACCTGGAAGCAGCTTGTGGTAATGAGAGAATGATGGTGTTACCTACACAAGACTTAGTCTCTGTCATCTCAAGATTGAAGGGAAGCAGGTCCTGAGGGAAAGGTGGGCTTTCATCTCAGAACAAGAGATGGAAGGAGGAATCTCTGAGAAGGATAACAATCAGGGAGCCTCCAGTAAGAAACTACACCTTTTACTGAGCTCTGAGAATGTCCTGTACTTGACAGTTTGTATGTGCATTTAACCCTCACAATAATAATAGCCATGATGTGATTATTGTCATAAGAATTTTACAGATGAATACACAGAGAGGCAATATACATTATTTAAAGTTTCACTAATGAGTCAGCATTACAGTCATCTAAACCAGATCTGCTTTACTGTATGCAAAGATATTCCCCTGAATACCGAAAGATCCCTTGAGCACCCTGGAGAAGATTTGAAGGGATGTCAGAAAAAAAGGAAGAGTAAGAGAGAAGACATAAAATTATATGAGAATGACAGTACAAGAGTTGAGCATACTATTAGTGAGAAATTTGAGTTTTTGCCGGTGGGTGAGAATCACCAGATTCTGAGACCTGGACTAATTGCCTTATCTAGTGAAGTCCCAGGCCTTGGTATCTTTTCAAGAACATTCTCTCAGGCAGTCAATGGGGAAACTCAGCTATTACTAAAGCTTCTATTCCAGGGGAGAGGCTTGGCTTTCTGAAATATCAGTGGTCAATCTTTTTTTGTCCAGAGATCCTGTAAACAAATAAGGAAGTGTGAGGTGATACTGCATCTTACTTGAAAGTTACATTTTGAAGCAGCTCAACCACTCTGAACTGGAGAGCAGGGTCTTCTGAAACTGTGTGGTGCAAATTAAACTTCTCATAAGACTATGATGAAAAGCAAGCTTAGATATTCTAGCCTCTCCTGGCTAGAAGGCATTGATTACTGCCAGAGAAAGCTTTGTAGAGAGACAAACTTTGTTGTATATCTTACTTTCCTTTACCAGTGTCCTATGTAAGAGTTAAAGCTTTTGCTGTAAAGACAGCTCCCCATTGCCAGGGAGGAGAGGAAGTGCCTTGATCAAGTGCACAGACCAGGACCAGATATTTCTCTAGGAGAAAGTCTGGATGTTTCTAGGGAGGAGCTGCACAGCCCTGCAGCAAGGTCAGGTGAGGTGAGAAGCAAAGAAAAGGCAAGAATGAGCAACTGAATCCAAGTTGTGTGACTTCCACAGCCTGCTTTCCGTGAGATGCTTCCCCTGGAATTCTTGATTGTGGTGAAAATAAAGAGAGTTACTTCAAAGTAACACATGTTAGGCCTGATCCTGTCCATCACAGGAGGTCAGAAGGTGGTGAGAAGGTAAAATACTGATCTCAGAAAGGCGATAATAGGGAAGGAGAAGCAGAAGTAGTCTTAGTGTTCTCTTAGCCAAGGATACTTACAGAATATATAGGATCTTAGTACACATTTAGGAGGCCTGGTGGCATCATGGTTAAAACATAGGTTTTTTTTGTTAGCTGCTAACCATAAAGGTCAGTGGCTCAAAACCACCATTCACTCTGCAGGAGAAATTAATATAAATCTGCTTCCATAGAGACTTAACAATCTTGGAAACTCTATGGGACAGTTTTGTCAGAATTGACAGCAGCAGGGTCTTTTAATTTTGTTATTAATATGATTTCTGCTTCTCCACAGATGTGAAGTCCCCTTTTCATTTGTATCGTATCAGCACTGTCTCTGTATTTCTATTATGACAATTTAGTCACATTGTCTTATAGTTTTAGGTTCTTTCTATTTCCTCTTCTCAGACGATAACTTCTTGAGGGCAAAGACAGTGCCAATTCCATTCTGTACATTCTATAAACCCTGTACCGCTTTACTCCATGAATGAGTGGATCCAAGAACAGATGATTACTCCAGATTTCTCTGTTCCCTATTTGACTACCAAAAATGACTACTTGGAAAGACCAGCTTTCTCCTTCCTTTAGGGCCAGGGACGATATTATGTTAGGAGTGCTCTGTAATGCTTTTAGTCTGTAGGAGAGGCATTTTCTGTTTAGGGAATGTTGCTGAGCCCTCTCATGAAAAATGGCCTTCCCATCTACCTCTAAACCTTGCAAGGGTGATCACATTGGCATAGACAGTTCAAATTGAAAAGGAAGGTAATGCTATGCTAGTCATGGCCATACAGTGGGGAGGAAAATGTGCATGACTGAAACTTAGAGTGTTAAATTCTGTTAAAAATTAATCTGATCAACAGATTGTGGGTGAGTAGATATAGGGTATAGACTAAGGAAGATACCTTCCCAGTTTTTGTACATCCCAGCGCTTCCTGTGATCCTAGACCAAACGGGAACTAACTGGTGATTTGAAGTCATAACTGCATAAGTATTCCTGAAGAGGAGCCTACCCAGACTTCTCTCTGGGAGCTGAAAGAGTTACTAGTGCTTGGCTACTAACTGAAAAGTTGGAAGTTCTAGTTCTTCCAGAGGCATCTCGCTAGAAAGGCAATCTTCCTCTGAAAAAATTAGTTCTTATAAGCCCTATGGATTCATGGAATCCAGACTTTCTGGAGCTGTAGAGGCTGGGTGAATCCCTAAGAATATTGCCTTGAGATAATCTTTAAGCTTTATATAAAAAAAAAACTCCTGAAATCTTGTTAAAACCAAACAAGCCTTCAGCTTAACTAGTAAAGAATGCCTTCCTTGAGTGTTTTACTATTTTAAGAACTATCAGTTTAGGATAAAATGGACAACAGCAGCAGAAAGATTTGATAGGTAACTTTGGGGGCTGTGAGTTTATGTTAATGGGAAGAAACAATTCAGAAAAAGAGGTTGAGAATGATCATACAACTTGAAGAATGCCGTCAGTATCACTGAATTGTACATGAAGAAATTGTTGGATTGGTTTGTGTTTTGCTGTGTAGTTTCTCAACAACTATGAACAAGAAGGTAAATTTTAAAAGAAAAAGAAAATCCTATGGAGCACAGTTCTGGTCTGACCCTCATGAGGTCGCTATGATTCGGAATCAACATGAATACAGCTGACACTGTTAAGTCAAAAGCCATGGAGAAAGGAGCTGTTCACAATGGCAGTGAGAGAAGTGGGGGTGGCAGAGCAAAAGCCAGAAACACACAGAACTGCGGCCTGGACAGACTCCATTGTGAAGGCATGCAGTTGCTCTTTGGGGACAGCCAAACTGGTGTTGGCATGGGGCCAGATCAGTGACGAGATAGCCATTTTAATTTTTGTAGTCTGCTTGAAGCATGGTCCCTAAGAATAAATTAAAACCTTTAGTCTATTTAGTTCCTCAAATGGTAAATCAGCTTTCCTGTAAGGAAGTTGAAAGAACTCATTCCTCAGGGAACAGAAGCCATACTAAGGGTCAAGAAAAAAAAAAAAAAAAAAGAAAGAAAGAAGCAGCATGAGAAGTAAATGGTCAAAGTTGAGGTGGTGAGGGCATGCTGGCTGCCATGTGGACTGAATTAAAGGCACGGAGCAGTCCCTTCCAGTATTACAGGCTCCCCTGTGCTTTCAAATGGCATTATTAATGAATAGCTGAAGCTGCGCTGCAGTCCTGAAGGCATGCAGTTCGAGGCCGTCAGCTCCTCTGCGGGGCAAGGATGGATAATCTCCTCCCATGCAATTAATTTCCTCTGAAAGCCCGCTGGTCAGCTATGGGTCACTTCCCACTCTGTGTTAACACCACCACCACACAAGAACTATGGCTGTGGCTTTGCCAGGCTTTTTACTAACTTGTTTAATCAGGAACATCCTTACCAACATTTCTTCTAAGAGAAATCTTGCACCTATCACTTGTTTTTAGACCCAGAGGCCACGTCACCAAGTTGGAGCTCCTAGCCTTGCTTTGAGGAAGGGTGGCTTCTTGTTTTCCTGAAATGGAGACAACTACTGTCTCTCTATACTTGAGTCGGATCTAGGTACAGTGGCTTCAGGCCACTTCTGGCTGGCTCACCCTTGACCACTGCTGAAAGCAAGAAACAGGCCAAGCTGATGATGACACAGCTGTGGTCACACAAAGCCTGCTGGCTGAATGAATCAGTTGTCTTTGTTAATCCAAGAACACGGAGCTGCTTCTCTCTCTCTTTCTTTCCTGCTTTTTTCCAAACAAGAAATTTGAACCACATTTTGTTTTAGATGCTTAGAAAGATGTAGCAACGCGGTTACCATTTTATGGCCTTTTAAACAAAACTGTGAGCCGTTAACAATTTTGTTTAAAGAACAATGGTTTGGAACAGAGGCCTGTATTCTCAAGTCCCAGAGGACAGTGCCCAAGTCAGAGAAGAATCCTGAGCAGAGCTAGTTGACCAAGGCCTGCTGTGCAGTCAACGTACAAGAGTCTGATAGTCAGGGTTGAGGACCTCTCCTGGTTTTCAGGCTTAGCAGTGAATTTAGCCCTGTTGCTTTGATGATTTGGACAAATGCCCTCAGCTCCTTAGCTCTCCTCAGATGAAATAGAAGCTCATGAAAACTGGGATGGAAGCAGTCACCTTTGTTGCTTTCTTTTACCCCCAAAGACTGGCCAGGAGCCATCATATACATCTTAATTGGTTGCCAGCCTTACTTCTTCCCTTTCATGTAAGGTCATGGCTGCTAACAGCCAAGTCTGTGGTTCAAGCACTCCAGACACTCTGCAAAAGAAAAGACCTGGTGATCTGCTCCTGTAAAGATTGCATATGCCGGGAAACAGAAGCCCTGTGGAGCAGTTCTACTTTGTGAAGTAGAGTCTCTATGAATCAGAGTTAATCTGAGTGCATATTATGATAGTAACAACAATAGTTACTTCTCTCTGTAACAGCCAGCACTTCCCCTGCACTTTCATGCTAGTCTGTTGTAATGAAAGTCATTGCCAAAAAGTCAAATCTGAACTGGAGCATAGCTGACCTTCCCTCAGATTCCTGAGGCTACACAAGTAGCATAGGAGGAGATTGCCTTTGTGTCTTCAGCCAAGCCTCTGATGGATCTGAACTATCAGGGAAAAGTGGTCTTTGAATTAGCAGTGAAACTCCTACAGACTAGACCACCAGAGCTTCCTAGATTATTATAATGGTTGCCTTTATTTAACTTTGTCTTGATAATATGATTTGTGTTTGTAGGACATGTCATTTGGAATTGCTTTTTCTGTCATAATTTGTTGCTATTGTTGTTGTAGTATACCATCGAGTTTGAACCAACCCTCCGGCAGGTTTTCCAAGGCAGTTAATCGCAAGGGAGGAGACTACCCATCCTTTTCCCACAGAGTAGCTGGTGGATTCAAACTACATGCCTTTGGGATTGCAGCACAACTTCTCACCACTAGGCTACCAGTGATTGCAGCAGTGGCCTCAAGTATGTCAGACTGAGGATAGCACAGCACAGGACAGGGCTCAAATCTGTTAGTATTCGACTCGATGGCACCTAACAACAACATTATTCTTTTAGTCTTGTCTTAGAGAGAACGTTCACAAGAATAGTTTAAGTGTTTTAAATATTCCTGTGGCATACAATCATTGATGCCTATGTAGATTTTTTCTAGCCTATAAAGGGGGAAAACCTCTTATTTAGCAGATAATGGATTGTTAACTAGAGTTTAATATTAACAATTTTTATAACTTTGTTAACCAATATTTTTTTATTTAAAGATAGCAACAACTAGTTCCCAAATACATATAGTACATGCATGCGAGTAATAGGAAATCTAGACAAATAACATATTTTTTGACACAGGTTCTTGAAAACTCACTTTACCTTCCAGAAAGCTTTTTTTTTTTAAATCAGTCATAATTTCATAGTTCACAAGTTAGATTGTGGCTAAAATGTTAATTCTGAGGCAAAGAGAATTCTTCCAGGAAGGTTCAGCTGTGGATGAACAAGATGGTTAAACGTCGTTTAGGGATAAGGAATTGCGCTGCCAGTGCAAAGGTATGCAGTGGGAATCTCCCAGCTGTTCTGCAGGAGAAAGATGGGCAGTCTCCTCTCATGTGATTTATTCTTCTGGAAACCCTCTGAAGGATAGCTATGGGTCAGTTCTAGCTAAAAGACAGTACACACAACAACAGGATTAACTAGCATTAGCCAAAAACATTTCTCATATACCTGTTAAGCAGTACTGACAAGGTATTTCCTGGAGATTAATAACAACCAGAGTTAATGGGTTGAGGGAAGGTCATTAATCCTTAGACAAAGATATTTTGGAAAATAGAGATGAAAAACAACTGCCCCATCAAACTGATGTTATCCCAGGAGATGCTTCAGAAGATTAGTTCCGTTTCAGAAATAGGTTATTTACTTCTGTTTCCACTCTCCTGTCCCCACAGACTTGGTTGCAGCCTCCTAGGGGTCAATTAGGCTTTTGAAAGTGGCATGTAATCTCTACTTTCATAAAAAAAAAAAAACAACCTTTTTTTATCAATTAAGTTCCTCTTCTCACTTACAACCCAAAAACCTCAACATGTTGGAAGTCATTTGTGTCTGCTAACTTCTCACCATCAGATGCATTTAATGGTGTGGACAGAGAGTTATGCTTAGAGGTCCTGAAACCAAGATAAAATATACCTTTTAGAAAGTTAGGTTAGACAAAATATGAACCATGTGTGCTGTGTAGAAGATATGCAGAAAGTATAAAATTAATGCCAGTGGTAGGTTGCAATTGATGGAGTCATCCGGTATGCAGATACTACTTTAGTAATTCAGAGTAGATACAGAAACAAATCAGTAGACTCAGGATCAAGAAAAGCAGAGATGCAAACTTTCTACTGCAACTGGTATATGTACTTGCAGATATTAAGGACAGATTGTGGACGCTCAGTTTTCCTCAGGGCCCAGTCTCAACTAGCCACTGGGTTGATTCCAACTCATAGTGATCCTATAGGACATAGAATTGCCCCAGAGGATTTCCAAGGCTACGTTGTTTACAGAAGCAGACTGCCAGGACTTTCTACTGAAGAACAGCTGGTGGGTTCAAACTGGCAACCTTTCAGTTAGCATTTGAGCTAAGTCACAAGAACTCCTTAACCACTGCACCACCAGGGCTCCTTCCCAAATAATACTTCGAATTCTGTTTTTATTTTTTTTAGTAAGACAATCCTGATGAATGAGTCAGGCTTGAGAAGATGAAAATAATAAAATTAATGCAGAAGTGTAGTCAATGTATAAGGAGCTGTTTAGATGTTTTTAAATTCTTTTTCTCACTAAGTTATTTAAATGTGTATCAAAAGCAATTATACTTCTTTTCTGTTTGAGAACATGAAAATGTTTCAAAAGTCTATGCAAACAGGCTTAAATTAGAAGCTGAACATGGGGTGCATCAGAGGATGCATGATGGTCCTGGTAACTGGTCTAAGGAACTGTGGTAGATACTCCTAAGGACATGTGCATGACTGAATCTTATTTCAGTCCTGCAGCTCTGGGTCCAGACTAAACCTTAACTGAGTAAGTTGAAGTTGAAAATAAGAAGACGTGCCTTCCTGCAAGGCATCATCAGCTGTGACTTTGGGTTCCTGATAAGACTTTTAGGATCCAGAGTTTTCATCCTCACTTATGCTAGAAGATGCTTATATGCAACTGTTCTTGAATGAAGCTTCCTTCTCAATCCTGTAAACAAGTTCCATCCGAACAAATTTACCCAAGTGGTATTTGTCATGTTATTTTAACATCCCCGTGATCTGCTCAAAATATTCATCTCACATACATCGTGCAAAAAAAGGTTGAGGATCAGCAGAAGAGAGGAAGACTCTTAGTGAGATGGATTGACACAGTGACTGTAACAGATTGAGGATGGCACAGGATAGGGCCAGGCTCGTAGGATCACTGTGAATCATCTAACTAGACAGCGCATAAAAACAGCAGCGATGGTCTGATCCTTGTAATATATTTCCACATATTTGGAAATTTTACGATGCCAGAGGTTATTTTGCAACTAAAACTTAAGTTACTGGAGACTAGTAGAAGTGTGATAAGGGAAACCTAAGAAAAATATTTTCTGATCAGCAAGTCAAAGGTTTTGCTTATTTGTTTTTGCACTCCAGGGCATATTCCATATTCTTTGCAGCCAGAATGTTTCTTGTAAGGGAAGATAGAGACACGTTGTCTCACATACTTGGGTCACGTTGTCTCACATACTTGGGTCATGTTATTTAGAAGAGCCAATTTCTAGAGAAAGGTCAGTGAAGAAAAAAAAAAAAGAAGACCCTCAGTGACACGGTGACTGCACCAATGGGCTCAAGCACAGCATCACTTGTAAGTCTGGCATGAGATAGACCTTGGTTTTATTCTGCTTTACTTAGGGCCACGAGGAGTTGCAACCAGTTCAAGGGCACCTAGCAGCTTGGCAGAGGAGTTCTGGGGTGGGCTTAAACACTTGCCTACTAGCTGGAAATCCAGAGGCCTTGTGGGAAAAGACATGGAGATCTTCTTCTGAAAGGCCAGAGCATTAAAATCCCAGTGGTGTGGGTCTACTGTGCACGCGTAGTATTGCCATGAATCAGCACAGAATCAATAACTAACAACAGAGGAAAGGGGTAGCAATGCAAACACTCCATTAAGCTGGCAACTGGCAGTTCACCACCAATGTAAATCTGAACTAAGACTGAAAGCCCCAAATCCTTGTGGATCTTGTGAGAGAGCCAAGAGATCTAAAACTGTAGTTTCCAGTTTAAGCCGAGCTACTGTTCTAGTGCCGCGGGACAGGTGAAAATCTTGGTGTTCTTCTTTACTGCCCTCCAAAATACTTTCTTCATATGCAGACTTGTTCCTCTAAACCTACCTGGACCTTTGCATTCTCCTTTCAGCTGAGATTGCCTTGCACAAATGAACAATCCAGATGTGAACAGGGCCCAATCATAGAATTATGTGGCCAAATAACTAGATTATTTAGGTCATGGTTGCAGTTTTACAATACCATCTGGGGAAAAGACTAAGGGCATGTGGGTTTGAAATAAATGGAAATTTTCTCTCCCTTCAGGAGGCACTACGGCCTTTCCTGGCACTTTGTTGGTAGTGGAATTTCCTGGTCACTCTGCTTGTTTTGAGAGTGATGGATACTCACTGTGTCAGGGTTTGAACTGGAGCTTTCCTTCCACACATTTGGCAAGTATTTAATGCATCAGGAGAGTCTTCTGAAACTTGACCTAACCATGTAACAATAGGATTGTAAAACCTGTCATTTTGTGTGTGCAAATGCTATCTTTCCAAATTAGGATAGAACAAAGATAGTGCTGTGGAAGTGCTTTGTTTTAAAAGGAGTAATTTTATGCCCTACTCCTTACCCATTCTCCCAAGGTAGTGTTACAGAAAATAATTACTGCTAGACAGGAAGAGCCATTTCACTAAACAGTTGCAGAGTTTAGGAATTTCATTGTCTCCTCAGAATTCTCCAGCCTGTGGGGCTATAAATTATCACTTTTTTTTTCATGTGGAACTTCTACTTGTTGTTGTTGTTATGTGCTGTCGAGTCGCTTGCGACTCATAATGACCCTATGTACAACAGCCCTAAACTCTGCTCTGTCCTGTGCCAATCGCACCGTCTCTGACACTCCCATCCCAATTATCCCAGTCACTGAATCAATCCACCTCATAGAGGGCCTTCCTCTCCTGCGCCGTCCCTCCACCCTCACAAGCATGATGTCCCTCTCCAAGGACCGGTCCCTCCTTACAACATGTCCAAAGTATGTTAGACGGAGCCTCAGAATCCTTGTCTCCAAGGAGCCACCCGGTTTAACCCTTTCCAGGACAAATCGGTTTGTTTTCCTAGCAGTCCATGGTATTCTCAATACTCTTCTCCAGCACCACAGCTCAAAGGCATCAATTCTCCTTCTATCCTCCTTGGTCATTGTCCAACTCTCTGATGCATAACAGGTGATTGCGAAGACCATAGCCTGTATCAGATGCACCTTAGTATCCAGAGAGACACCATTGCTCTTCAGTACTTTGGAGAGGTCCCTAACAGCAGACTTTCCCATGGCAATACGCCTTTTAATTTCTTGGCTGCTGGTGCCAAGACTATTGACTACAGAGCCAAGCAAACTAAAGCTGTGTACAATCTCAATCTCTTCACCATCCATCCTGATGCTGCCAATTGGTCCAGTGGTGAGAATCTTTGTCTTCTTGACATTGAGCCTCAATCCATATTGATTTACATGATGTAAATTTTATGAGAGGAGAAAGCAAGAAATTGCAAGAGACAGTTACTAGCTCAGAGCTGGAGAATCTTGGTAAAGAAAAAAAGACCATTTTTATTCTTAAAATTGGTCAAGAGAATTTATGCTTTCCTTTGATGATAAATTAGCCATTTTTTTTTATCAGGGAAGCCACAAAACTGAGTATTTTCAATTCATTTCCAGCCATAAATATGAAGTACCTGGAACATTGACTCTTAACCTTTTAAGGGTTAAAAAAATATATATTCAATTGCCCTCTTACCTATTGACTTCAAATTCATTCTGATTCACTAAGGCAGAATAAAAGTGCCTCAGAGTCTCCAAAACCTTTAAAAAGGGAGTTCTGGTTGGTGCCCTGGTTAAAGCAGTCTACAGTTAATCGCGAAGTCGGTGGTTTGGACCTCCCAGCTAGCCGCTCTGTGGGAGAAAGATGTATCGGTCTGCTCTGTGAAGATTCACAGCCTTAGAAGTCCTGTAAGGTCACTATGAGTCGGAACTAATCAGTTGGCAATAGGTTTTTAGTTTTACTCTTTATGAGAACAGACTGATGCATCTTTCTTTAACAGAACAATTGGTGGGCTGGAACCACCTTCTGTGAGCGGTGCAGTGCTTAACTGCTGTGCCACTGAGGCTCCTTTTTTAAATGCTATTTCTTTTCATGTATTTCTAGAAATAGTTTCTGTTCTAGGTACTCTTAATTTGTTCTACAGAGTTCAGTTTTGTGTATGTGTGAATTGTGCCGATTTCTCAGTCTCCTAGCTTTTATATTCTCAGAAAAGCTTGGCATACCTCACTTTCAAGATTTAATATTTTTAAGACCCAATCTATATCATGGTGGGAGTTTTCTGTATTAATAATAATTTCTTCTTTTTGTACAGTTATTTTGTACCATTAACCTTTTATTTTATACTAATTTTTCCTGACAAAGGATGTATGATGGAGGAAACTTAAGACGTTGAGGGGTTACTTTCTGAAGACTACATAGAACTGGAATAACAGCCTAGTGCTACCAGGAAAATCCAGCTCCTCACATAATTCTGTCCATCCCTTAAGATTTGGTAGGAATTATTCTATGTTGGCAAGCAATCCTTTTACCTCCTTAGTTCTAACTGGATATTGTTTTATATCTATCCATTCAATCTAAATAGCACAGAATGTGTTCTAAGGGTGACACATGACCTCTTTTCTAATAGAAGTTGCTGCTGCTGTTATTAGCGCCTTTCCTGCTTAATCCCTATGTTGAGTTAGAAAACAGGCCATTATAATCCACAGAGTTTTCCTTGGCTGATTCTTAGAAGCAGATCACCAGACATTTCTCTATAGTTGGTATTGGCTTCGAATTGTCTCTGAAACCTGTCCAGCATCATAGCAACACACAGACTTTCATTGACAGATAGATGGTGCTTTCCACAAGGTGGCCAGGAATGGAACCCAGATTTTCCATGTGGAAGTTAAGAATTATCCCACTGAAGCACCACCACTCGCATTTGTTATTAGATGCCAGAGAGTTGCCTAGGATTCAGAGCAACTCTCAAACAGCAGAATGGGCCTTTCCTCTCTGCTGCGTCAGCCTCATGCTCTTCCCCATACTCCAGCCCACTGTAGCAGTCACTGAGGGTCTCACTGTGGGTCTGCCTCTCCTTTCCTGAATTTTTACCTTTCCCAGCATAATGTCTTTTTCCCCCCAAGGACTAGCCCATTTTAACAGCATGCCCAAAGTATGTGAGTCAAAGTTTTATCATCCCAGGCTCTAAAGAACATCCTGATGCACTTTATCCAAGACAAATCGCTTGTTCTTATAGCAGTCCATGGGATATTCAGTACTCTTTGCCAACCCCACAATTCAAAGCCATTGGTTCTTCTTCCATCTTCTTATTTAAGGTCTAACTTTCAGATGTATAGGAAGCATTTAACAATACTATGGCTTACATTAGGTACACCTTAGTCTTTAACATCTTTGCTCTTTAGCACATTGGAGATGTTATTAACAACAAATTTTCCCAATGTAACATGTCTTCTGGTTTTGCTTTTTTAAAAGCAATTAAAATTATTTTTATTCACTTACATACAATTAATCATTCATATACAGTATATTTCATGCATATACATTGTGTTTAATACAATCTTTCTTTTACATTGTAGTTCATTTTCATTGTTCATTTTAACTTAAGTTTAAAATCTTGTGAAAGAGATGTTGAATTTTCATTCGTTCATTGTATATTTTCATTTCTCTCCCTGTTTACTTCCTTTAAAAAATATTTATTCAATGTTACATAATTTCTTCCCTCCCCTCCTCTTCTCCCCCTCCCTCAGTCCACTTTGCTATGCACCTCTTATTCTGGACTGTCTTCATATAATGCCTAATCATATATTCCTTTTAAACCATTCTTTCCTTCATCTGTTCCACTACAGTGTTCATTATCCACTCATTTCCTAGTTTCCTTCCAACCGTTCATGTCAGTCCCGTTTTTATAACAGTGGTGGTATGCAGTATTTGTCCTTTTGTGACTGAGATATTTCATTCAGCATAATGTCCTCCAGGGTCACCCATGTTGTGTAATGTTTTACAAGTTCCTTTTTTCAGTGTTTCATAGCATTCCACTGTATGAATTTATCATAGTATTTCTACCCATTTGTTTGTTGATGGGCATTTTAATTACTTCCATCTCTTTTATTGTGAATAACGCAGCAAGAAACATAGGTGTGCATACTTCTGTTTGGGTAGTGGCTCTCGTTTCTTTAGGATATTTTTCCAGTAGTGGAATTGCTGGGTCAAATGGTATTTCTATTTCCAACTTTTTAAGAAAGAACCAGACCACCTTCCATAGTGGTTGTATCATTTTACACTACCACCAGCAACTGTGTCAGCATTTGTTTGCTGCTCTATTGAACTTTGCTATTGTTGCTGGAGGAGATGATATCTCACAGCAGTGTGTTGTGGGTTTTTTTTTTACATTGTATTTTGTTAATGTGGAACACATCTTTTGATTTCTTAGCTGCTGCTACCATGGGCATTGATTGTGGATTCAAATAAAATTAAATAGTTGACAATTTCAGTATTTTCTCAATCTATCATGATGGTTCCTTTTAGTCCAGTGGTGAGGATTTTTCTTTTCTTCTTTTTACATTTTAAAAAAACTATTATACTAGTTTATTTACAAAATTGGAATACATTGTTTTTCAGACCTGATCTTCCAATTTCCCTCACCCACCCTTCCCATCAAATTGTACAACCCCATGATTAGTCCCTCCCACCCCACACATCCTGCTTCCACCCTCCCCTGCCCCTTGGATCCTCATACTCATTCTATAATTATGGTTTTATACAATATTTGTCCTTATGGGACTGAGTTAGTTCACTCAGTATAATGCTTTCCCAAGTTTGGTAATAATTAACGCAATTATGTTCCTGCATGCTGCGTAGTATTCCATTGTGTACCATAATTTCTCAAAACATTCAATAGCTGTTGGACATCTCTGGGCTGTTACCATGTTCTTACAGTGGTGAATAATGCTCCTAAGAACATTGGTGTACAAGTCTCCATTTGCGCCTGAGTTCTTATTTTCTGAGAGTATATTCCAAGCAGTGGAATAGCTGGGTCATATGGAATTTTTCATTTTCAGCTTTTTGAGGAAGTGTCAAACTGCCTTCCAGAGTGGTTGTACCATTTTACAATCCCACCAACAGTGTATAAGAGTTCCTATCTTGCCACATCCTCTTCAGCATTTATTACTTGCTACCCTGTTAAACTTTGCCACTGTTACTGGAATGTGATGGTATCTCATTGTGGTTTTGATTTGCATCTCTCTTATTGCCAGTAATTTGGAGCATTTCTTCATGTGAATGTTGGCTATTTGATTATCTTCATCTGTGAAAATCCTTTCCATGTCTTTTGCCCATTTTGTAATTGGATTATCAGTATTTTTTGTGGAGGCCCAGAATTATTCTGTAAACTTTCATTATGAGACTCTTGTCTGAGATGGTATGACCAAATATTTGTTCCCAGTCAGTGGGTTTTCTTTTCATCCTTTTGGAAAAAGGGTTTGATGTGCACAGGGATTTAATGTTTAGAAGGTCCCATGCATCAATTTTATCCTGTTTAGATTGTGCATTTCTGACTGTATTTGGCAGTCTCTTTATATCAGAGATTAGGTCTTCTAAGCTTGATCCCAGTTTTTCTCTTATGAACTTTATGGTTTTGGGCTTTACTCCCAGGTTTCTGATCCACCTTGAGCTGATTTTTGTGTATGTTGTGAGATGCAGATCCTGTTTCAGTTTTCTGCAGGTGGAAGTACAGTTTTGCCAGCACCATTTGTTAAAGAGGTTGTCATTTTCCCATTTGATAACTTTGATTTCCTTGTCAAATATCAGTTCACCATAGACAACTGGGTCTGTTTCTGGGTTCTCAATTCTGTTCTCTTGGTCTGTGTGCCTGTTATTGTACCAGTACAATGCTGTTTTTGGTTAGTACTGCTGTGTAGTAGGTTTTGAGGTCAGGGAGTGTTATGCCTCCAACCTCACTTTTGTTTCTCAGAAGTATTTTACTTGCACAGGATCTCTTGCCTCTCCAGATAAATATGACAATTTCCCTTTCAATCTCCTTGAAAAATGAGTTTGGTATCTGGATTGAGATTGCATTGAACAGGTAGATTGCTTTTGGTAGGATTGTCATTTTCACCATATTGAGTCTTCCTATCCATGAACAAGGCACATTTTATAAATCTTTAAGTCTTTTATTGTGCCTTGCAGAAATATTCTGTAGTGTTCTCTGTATAGGTCTTTTGTATCTTTAATTAGGTTCACTTCAAAGTATGTCAGTTTGTGGTTGACTATTGTAATGGTATTGCTTTCTTGGTTTCCTTCTCTGAGTGTTCTTTGTTAGTGTAGAGGAATCCCTCTGAATTTTGGATATTGATCTTATATCCTGCCATTCTTCTAAACAGGATGACTAGCTCTAACAGTTTTTTGTTGACTCTTTGGGGGTTTCCATGTGCACTGTCATGTCATCGGCATATAGTGACCGTTTAACCATCTCTTTGCTGATCTAGATGCCTTGTATTTCCTTCAATTTTTGTGTTCTTGATGTTGAACTGTAATCCATGTTGAAGGTTGCAGTCTTTAAGCAAGTAAAAATACATGTTGAGTGTTCATCAACCTTTATGTAGATGTTTCTCAGTAGTATTGGGATTACTAGTATCAATAATGCAGTGCTCCTCAAAGGAGTATAATCAAAGGATCTGTGCTTGTCTGAAAACGAACATGTGTGCTATTAGTTAAATTGCAGACATTAGTAGTATATTCATGTAGCCATTAAAAATCCTTTTAGAGTACAGTTCCCCTCTGATACGCACGGGGACACTATGATTTAGGAGTTTGTTTGATGGCTGCTGGTTTGTGTGTATAGTAATTTGGTATAGCTGTCACATGCAAGCACTTGATCATTTTTCTAGTGGTTCACCTTCATTATGTAAATTTGACATCGGCCCAAGCAGTATAGGTAGGACTGATCTGCTGCCCAAGCTCTGAGGAGTAAGGAGTTGGTTATTGGTTTTCCCTTGACTTGGTTTAAATATACAGCTTGCCATTGTTAAGGCTTTAAATACATTTAAATGAAATGACGTTTTTTGTTTTGTTTTGTTTTTAATTTAGGTTGTTTATTTTTCATTTCAATGAACATCTACAGAGATTTTGGGATTCCATTCATTCATTGTTGCACCCTTCT
>NW_006399835.1:14163528-14247232 GCF_000299155.1 Elephantulus edwardii | reverse complement strand
TGCTCCTCTCCTTGAAAAGCAAAACTCCCTCATTGGTACACAATACCCCCCACACACACCTCCCCAAACCCCACCCCCTACCCCCAAGTATAATCGTTTTAAATGAACAATTGAACATGTCCATAATTTTGGAGTCTTGGATTGGATTCTTTTCAGAAGGAGCTGGGAAGGTTCGTTCTTCCTAAGCTTCAAGATGTTGCTTTGTTTACTGTGGCCCTTGTGCTAGGAAAGATTAAGTAAATAAACGGCTCTTGTGACCAATGCCATCCTAAGCCCTCCTTATCTCACTGGACAGGAACTTGTCCTGCGTACAGTGCCCTGAACTTGGAGTAAAGGCACCTGGGTTCTTGTACCTTACTCCTGTGCAGCAGTAAATTTCTTTTTATCTTGATCATTTCTGTTTGTAGTCCTCGCCTTGTATCATTGTTAACCCATGTCCTAGGAAACAATCCGTTGCTGACTCAGACACTTGACTATTCTACTTTACGTCTCCAGAGTTGGATCCAAATAGCATACTCCAGTACCCTTGCTTTGAGGAATCTCCTAAACATTCTCGCCTTAACTTTTGAACAAGAATCGATGGCTCTGGTTTGGATGCAAGGATGTGTGTAGAATTATTAGAGATAATTTCAACAGAACTCTAGAGGAATTTACATATAATTGGCTTGAAACGTTTGTTTTAAAAATCCGTTTTATTTTGATTTTACTTTTACTTCAACTCTATCTTCAGAGCTTACAGAGACTCATGAAAGATATCTTTTTATAATTTTCTTTTTTTTTAAAGTTTTTTTATTATTATTTTATTATTTTGTGTGTGTATGTGCGTGTACTGTCAAATCAGATCTGACTAGTACAGGAGGAGATTGTCCCTCCTTTTCCCGGCAGAGCATCTGGTGGATTTGAACCGTGTGCCTCTGGGATTGCAGTGCAGCTTCTTGCCACTAGGCCACCAGAGCTCCCCAATATCTTTTTATAATTTTCAGAGTTAAAGTGATAAATTAATGTAATTTTATCATATAATCAATAGAATTATGCCAATAAGTTCAGTGATTTTTTTTTAAATCAAGTTACAATTTTATTTTATTTTACATTTTAAAAAAAAGAAGTCTGTGTTTCAGTCACATGTTCTTTTCCTCTGGTATAAAATTATGTTTGCACTAGTTGGGAGCAGAGGGAGTATAATAATAAGTTTTTAAATTTTGAAGTACCAACTGCACCTGCTTAGGATCTAGAACTGAAATTAAAAATACAAGGCTTAACCCCACATGCTCCCTGATCAAATGCAAAGGTTCTTAAAATAGCTTCCTGTGGAGATGTTAGGAGCAGCTGAAATGAGAAGCTGATGTCCCTGCTTACAACCTGGCAGTTTAATGCCCTGGCTTAGGGGCACCTGCCTCGGTCGCGTTCTGTACCAGCACCAGGACCTCAGCTCTAGAGAAACTCAGAAGCAGCCTTTGGCTTCATCACCCTTGGTGTCTCCCCCTGAATTCTTCCTAGACCCGAGATCATCATGAGATATATAAGATGCATTCCGTACAGCCAGCATGACAAAATAGTAGCCATAAGCCTCTGAAGAATTGTAACAAAATTAAAAGAAATTCCAAATAATGTTCCAGGAAGAATGTAGGAAAGATGTGGACATGTGTGTGTTTGCTTGGTCATGGCTCGTACCGGACAGAACTTGGTTTGTTCACCACCCTGCAAAGTTGCCTTCAGTATTGTAGTTAACAGCAGATCTGCTCACTCTGTCAAAATCCTTTAGGTACGCTTTCATTCACTTTACTCAGTTCAGTTCCTACAATCTTGACACAGCTTCCCGTTAGCCCTGCTTATTATTTTTCTGTGTAGAAATGGATATTTCCCCTGTGATGTTCTGTCCCTTAACCATGATGAACTGTTCCACAAAGGGCCCTCTTTTGCTTTTAGCATCTGGACAGATCTGACAAGAAAATGTTCTGTCTCTAGGGCGGCAGCACTTACCAGTAGTTAAAAACCCCATTTCCATTCACCTCTGGGTGAATATAACATGTTGTTCTTGTTGTAAAAAGTCACCAAATGTTTAAAAATAATTAATAAGGTGGTAATAGTCCTCTTTAATTCTTATCACTGAGAATGTTTGATTATTGTTAATTCTTTGCAGTGATGTCGGGAGTTAAGTGACAGTCAGGTTTCTCCATATTCTATTTCTCTTTTCCACTCAAAAGGTTCGCTTCTATCTCTCTTAACAAATAGACTGATTTTCCCCAGGATCAGAAGGAAGAACTGTGGGGAGAATCAATACCCAGAAGGTAAATTGGGGCAGGAAGAAGATGTAGTAGACATGGGGGGGGGGTGACTGAAAATCTCCCCTCTGGACATGATTTCCCGATTGCTAGCAAACTGTAGGCCTTAGCGAGGAGCACTTATGTTGAAAATTCAAGAATTGTCCTTGATTCCTCATACATGTTTCCTCACAAAATATTTTGTGGAGCTTTGTATTACAGAGAAAATTAGCTGAGGGAGTCTCTGAAATGTCTAAAGCCTGAATGTGCATCCCTTAAGCTAGGAATGATAATTCCTGCCCTTCGTCATGCACAGGATCACCAAAAGGAAAACATGAGTAACGAATATGAGGAGCGCTATGTGAATGTTTAGTCTAACATTTGTAGGTTGGACAAGAAACTGTCAGCATCCCTCAAAAAAAGCCAAGTATATACTCTGTTTCAATTCTCTTATTTGATGCTGAGTTGATTCCCTGGGACTTTCTTCCTAGTTTGCAAATTCTAAATAACCCATTTTAAAAGAGAAAAAAAAATGGCCCTTAATTCATGTTTTAATCAAGAATGAGGAGAAAACGCTTTACCATGAGAGCAAACATGCAAAATAGACTGATTGAAGACCCTAGTAATTGATCTCCCTCTGCAGATTCCTACACTTGAGCAAGGTGAGGCTACGTCAGGCTCATTCAATTCTGCCTTGTTAACAACCTGCACCGAGCTTGACACATAGTTGGCACTCAAAAATATGTGATGAACGAATGAACAATTGAGCCAGCAAAGTTAACCCTTTACTATGAAAATGTTTCCCCTCATTATGATGATATGAGACTACCCGATGCATATCTCAAGTTAGTAATTGCTTCTGGTCACTCTTCTAAGGAAAGCAAAGCAGTGAGATTTTGTTTTTCTTTGAATGTTTTTGAGCATGCAAATACTAATGTTCTTTAATATAATAAGTGGAGATATGAAGTATATGCTTCATTGGCAATAAAAATTGTGCTTTAGTTTGAGGCAAAGCACAGTGTAAACTTGGTTCTAAATAAAGAGCACAAAGCCCTTATTTCTGGTTTTTCCCACTTTCTTGGCCTTGCCCAGCTCTTGGCAAGTTACAGTGTCAGAATCCTGCAATTGCCATTTTGGAGCCGAAGAGAAGTGTCTCCATCTCTAGCAGCAGTGGCACCACCTAAGCATAGTTTGTGGCGGACCAATTCCTTACTGCAGTAACATTTAGATAAAAGGTAGTTACACTTGAACTTCAACAGTCTCAAATTTTAATTGTACTATTTTTCTTAAAAATCAATGTTGTTGTTGTTGTTGTTGTTTTAATGCCCCAGAATCGTCAGAGTCTACATTAATCTGAGAAATTACTTGGGAATTTTTTGTCAGAGTTTTAATTACGTGCTTATTGGAAGTAGAAATAGCCCATGAAGATTATTGCTGCCTCTAGAAATTTCCAGGAGCAAATAGTTCTTATAGTGTATGCCGATTTTTGGTTAGGCATTGTTTGCATTTCATAAGCATTTCAATAGAAAACTATACAGACATTTTAAATCTTTCTAAAGCATAACAGAATGATTTGGAAAATGTCACTGTCAGAAAAGCATTTGTAGTTTCAACTGTCGGAACATGCCCAGGGTTTGAATGGGTCCTCTCCTGTCATACCTTACATGGTGAATATAAATGATCAGTATGTGTAACACACTTTTAGTCCTACTTAAGACTTGTGGAGATATTGGGAAAGATTTCATCAGTTGTTATGAAGTTGTTGTGGTTGTTGTTGTGTGCCATAAAGGTGGCTGCGACTCATAGCAACCCTATGTACAACAGCTCTGAGCCCTGCTGTATCCTGCACCAACATTATTCTTTGACTCACCTACCCCCAGTACCCCAATCACTGGGTCAATCCATCTTATCAAGCGTCTTCCCCTCCTGTGCTGTCCCTCCACCCTTCCATGCATGATGTCTTTCTCCAACCACTGGTCCCTCCTTACAACATGTCCAAAGTATATCAGACAGAGCCTCAGAATCCTTGCCTCCAAGGAGAAGCATGGTTTCACCCTCTCCAAGACAAACCTGTTTGTTCTCTTAGCAGTCCATGATATATTTAAAGAAATGATTGAGTATGTCACAAATTATTTTAGCTAGGCATCTGTTAAATAAGACTCTTGTGTTGAATACTATGTAACCTTTTCTGAACACTGAATAATCATTGAGAAAGTTGAGTAAGCAGAGAGCTTTCTGTGGTATCATGTAGCAGTAGTCTGCCTTTCATGGCATCATGTCCCATTTGCACTGAAATGTGACATGCCTGTGGTGATCAAATCACCTTCTTTGGGGTGAGTTACAGAACAAGATCTTGGTAGATATCTCCCACAGTCTTCCGCATGCCTAGTCATAAAACCCTCCTCTTCCCATTCATCAGATCTTATCAAAGAAATAACAACAATGTAAAGAAACACAGTATTTTTTATTTCACAAAGCTCGTTTCTTGCCAATATTTCCAGGAAAAGAGAATTTCTCTTGTCCAGTCCACCTACCCAGTATACTTTTCTATTTTCATCATATTGTGATAATTTTTAAATTATGCATTGACCATTCACATATGCCTTACAAAATCATACCTATCAACCAGACAAGTCATTTGATCAAAAATATTTCAAATTATTGAAATTATTAGTTAAAATTATTTCAGATCTTTAACCATTTGTATTATTCTTAATGCAAAAACAAATGTAAAATTTGGTTTTCTTTCTTGTCTACCAATTTAGCAAGAACTTTATTATCATGAGAGTTAAACTGTAACCAAGTGGTTTTACTCTTTTTAGCCTCTAAGTCATCAGCAGTCATTCTGAAGAATGCTCTTAAGCATACCTAAGATTTTACCGTATCCCCCCTCATGTAATCATGTCCCGAAGATGTTTATCCTAGTAAGTGATGTTGGCAGTTCCCAGCTGTTTAATAATATCTAGTCTTTTCTAGACCTGCTTCTCAGCAAGTAGAAGGGTGCTTACCTTACTGTGCAAGCACCGCAGCTTGATCACACGTGGTAGTGCTCTCTTTTTATCCCACCAAAATCCAATAGTGGAATCCGAGGGCCAGCAGCAACGTTTCCTTCTTTTCTTTCTGAGCACCCTCTCCGTTTTTCTTTTGTGGGCCTCAAAGCCACAGAGAGAATGCAACCAGGAATCAATGATAGTTCTGTATGTTGTGCAAAGAACAGGCAATGGGGAGCCCAATACAGATTGGGCCCGAACACTAAATATAATTATCTTCTCTCTCCGGACTGTGTCCTTCATACTCTGAAGACGGGTCACCTTGCCCAAACCTTCACCCCACAGCTTGCCAGTCACCACAGGAGAAAGATTCTGACTGAACTAGGCTGCAGAATGAGGAGACCCCAAAGCAAGTAGCCATCTGCCTGGAGCAGACAAGTCGAGACAGGTATAGGCTCAGCGGACGTAAGTGTGTCTGTGTGTGAGTGTGTCTGTGTGTGTTTGCTTGCCTGTGCCCAGCAGCTGCTCTCTAGATTAGAAGACACCACTCTTTGGCAGGCAGCTCTGAAACACCCTCTTGGGTAATTTCAGATACATGCACATCTTGGCTAAGAGTAGAAGTCTCCTCCTAGTCACAACCTGGGCCCCTTCTCTGTGTTGTTGCTGAAGGTGCACTGTGAACCACAAACAACAGCACCAGTGTTTTTAAAAGAGATCCGCATGGACATTGCATTGTACCTCGTAGCCATGAACTGATGCAAGCCTTGTTTGGGATGGAAGTAGCAAGGGTATGACCTCTTGTTTGACAGCCCTAACCCAAGGCACTGTGGAGATGCGCTATTATTAATGCTGTGTTGAACTTTAACTTGAATGCCTGTCTGTTCCAATCTGTGTCACTTGAGACTTAAGTACAAAGTGCTGAAGAAACTGCAGGGCCATATCCAAATATATAGTGGTATTATCCCTATTCTGGACTTTTGTTATTTACAGTATTCAAGTGTTAAAGTAAATCGTATACCTTAGATTGCTAACATGTAAAGAAGTTCATTTCCTTTAAGTGGATCACATGTTCATTTTCAAAGAGGGCCTTGTCCATACTAGTGTGTATTATGCTACCAGATATATATTAAGCCTTCTACTAGACAAACCCAGCACCTGCCAAATTCTCAATATATTAAAAAAAGAATGTTGTCTTAGACAGTTTTGGCTCAGGATGACCCCATGTATATCAGAGTACAGCTGTACTCCTTAGGGTTTTCAGTGACTGATTTTTCAGAAATAGATCAGCAGGCTTTTTTTCTAAATAGACTCCAATCTCCCATCGTCCTATTGGCAGCTAAGTGCATTAACACTTGTACCACCCAGGGATTCCTTCCAAAATATGCATTCTCTTATCCGGTCCACATAGCATCTCTTTAAATCAGTCTTCCCAGTGATCAAATAACAAAAGTTCACCATAATAAAATAACTTCTTCAGATTCTCTCAGATGACAAATATCCAGCTGTTGTTGTTTGTTGTTATTTGCCATCCAGTCAACTACAACTTATAGTGACCCCATGCACAATAGATTCACAATCAATGACTTACTCATTGCAAATACTTTTTTTAAGAAACATAAATGCATGTTATATAATGGACTTCACCTGATGGTATGCATAGGAATCAGATTGATTACATCTGTGGAAAGAACCGCTGGAGAAGCTCAGTATCAGCTGTGAAAACTAGGCCAGGAGCTGATTGTGGAACAGACCACCAACTACTCATATGCAAGTTCAAGCTGAAACTGTGGAAAATTAAACCTAGTCCACGGGAGTCAAAATATGACTTTGAGTCTGTCCCACCTGAATTTCAGAACCAGCTCAGGAACAGGTTTGAGGCCTTGAACACTAATGAGTGAAGACCAGATGAGTTGTGGGAGGATATCAAGGGTATCATCCAGGAAGAGTGCAAACGTTCATTACAAAGACAGAAGAGGAAGAAAAGACCAAACTGGATGTCAGAAGAGACTCTGAAAATTGCACTGGAGCGCAAAGAAGCCAAAGCAGAAGAAAGAATTCAAGATACTAAAGAGTTGAATAGAAGATTTCAAAAGCCAGCACTGGACAACAAAGTAAAATATTACAATGAAATGTGCAAGGAGTTGGAGTCAGAAAATCATAAGGGCCGAACTCACTCAGCATTTCTTAAGCTCAAAGAACTGAAGAACAAATTCAAACCTCAAGTTGAAGTTGCTATAATCAAGGATGCTTTAGGCAGAATATTAAATGATCCAGGAAGTATTAAAAGAAGATGAAAAGAATATACTGAGTCACTGTATCGAAAGGAATGGGAAGACACAGAAGAATTTCATGAAACAACATATCAGCAAGAGCCTATGGTGATGAAGGAAGAAGTTCAAGCTGCTTTGAAGGAAATAGCAAAAAGTAAGGGCCCAGGAATAGATGGTATACCAGTTGACATGTTTCAGCTAACAGATAAATGCTGCCCTGGACGTGCTCACTAAGTTGTGCCAAGAAATCTGGAGAACAACTACCTGGCCAACTGACTGGAAGAGATCTATATTTGTTCCCATCCCAAAGAAGGGTGACCCAACAGTGTGGAAACTATAGAACAATCTCATTGATTTCACATGCAAGCAAAATCCTACTGAAGATTATCCAAAAATGACTGGAACAACACATCAGCAGAGAACTGCCAGAAGTCCAGGGTGGTTTTAGAAGGGGTCGTGGTACTAGGGCTTTTGTAGCTACTGTTAGATGGATCTTAGCTGAAAGCTAAGAGGAATGTCTGTGTTTCCATTGACTATGCAAAGGTGTTTGACTGTGTGGATCATAACATACTGTGGCTGACTCTGAGAAGAATGGGAATCCCAGAACACTTGATCGTGCTAGTGAGAAACCTATACTTGGACAAGGGAACACTGCATGGTTCAAAGTTGTGAAGGGTGTACGCCAGGGATGTGTCCTGTCTCCATACCTTTTCAACTTGTATGCAGAACAGATTATCCGGTAGGCTGGGCTCTATGAGGAGAAATGTGGGGTCAAGATTAGTGGAAGATCTATCAACAAACTGCGATATGCAGATGAAACAACCCTGCTTGCGGAAGTGAGGAGGACCTGAAGTGCTTGCTGCAGAGTGTCAAGGACTGCAGCCTCCAGTATGGATTGAGGCTCAATGTCAAGAAGACAAAGATTCTCACCACTGGCCAATGGGCAGCATCAAGATGGATGGTGAAGAGATTGAGATTATTCACAGTTTCAGTCTGCTTGGCTTCACAGTCAACACTCTTGGCCCCAGCAGCCAGGAAATTAGAAGACGTATTGCCATGGGAAAGTCTGCTGTTAGGGACCTCTCCAAAGTACTGAAGAGCAATGGTGTCTCTTTGGAGACTAAGATGTGTCTGATACAGGGCATAGTCTTTGCTATCACATGTTATGCATCAGAGAGTTGGACAATGACTAAGGAGGATAGAAGGAGAATTGATGCCTTTGAGCTGTGGTGCTGGAGAAGAGTATTGAGGGTACCATGGACTGCTAGGAAAACAAACATTCATCCTGGAAAGGGTCAAACTGGGCTGCTCCTTGGAGGCAAGGATTCTAAGGCTCTGTCTAACATACTTTGGACATGTTGCAAGGAGGTTCAGGTCCTTGGAGAAGAACATCATGCTTGGTAGGGTGGAGGGACAGTGCAGAAGGGGAAGGCCCCATATGAGGTGGATTGATTCAGTGACTGGGGTAATCAGGATGGGTGTGTTGGAGACAGTGCGATTGGCACAGGACAGAGCAAAGTTTAGGGATGTTGTACATAGGGTCTCTATGAGTCACAAATGACTCGATGGCACATAACAACAATAACAACATGCACGATAGCTCTGAACTCTGCTCTATCTGGGCCAATCAACGCCTGGCCTGTTTTTCGCAGCTGATATTGAGCGTCTCCAACAATTCTTTGCAGAGGCATAGTCAATCTGATTTCTGTGGGGACCGTCAGGTGAGGTCCATGTATATAGTTGCCGTTAAGTTTCTTTTAAAAGGTATTTACAATGAGATGGAGAAGGAAATAAAGAATGATAAAGTAAAGGTAGTAAAATGTTAAAAATTTAAAACTTGGTTATGGTATCAGAACTTTGAAAAAAGGCTTTTCTACCCATTGTGTTAGCCCCCACTGGGTGCATAGTCTTCAACTACCTCCTCTGAATCTAGCTTGAATTTTTTTGGCAGTGTGCTGTTACAGACATTTTTAAATAACATTCAGCATTATTTTACTTGCATATTGTTTGATAATGTCCATATTCTGTTGAATTAGGTTTTTTTGAATGGGGGGAAAATATGGTTCTCTTCCAGTCTCTTGACATGCCTTCCAATTTCATAGCATGGACTAGTGAGCATATCCAAGGCTGCATCTGTTTGTTATAACCTAACAATAGCTACGTGTAGGATCTCGGTGAAATTGAGGAGGACCTGAAGTATTTGCTGCAGAAGGTCAAGGACTGCAGCCTTCAATATTGATTGAGGCCTAACATCAAGAAGACAAAGATTGTCACCACTGGGCCAGTTGGCAGCATCAGGATGGATGGTGAAGAGATTGAGATTGTTCACATCTTTAGTTTGCTTGACTCCACAATCAACACTCTTGGCACCAGCAGCCAGGAAATTAAAACACATATTGCGATGGGGAAATCTGTTGTTAGGGACCTCTCCAAAGTACTGAAGAGTAATGGTGTTACTCTGGAGACTAAGGTGTGCTTGATACAGGCAATGGTCTTTGCAATCACTTGCTATGCATCAGATAGTTGGACAGTGTCTGGGGAGGATAGAAGGAGAATTGATTCCTTTGAGCTGTGGTGTTGGAGAAGAGTATTGAATATACCATGGACTGCTAAGAAAACGAATAGGTTCATCCTAGAGAGGGTTAAATGAGGCTGCTCCTTGGAGGCAAAGATTCTAAAGCTTCGTCTGACATACTTGACATGTTGCAAGGAGGGACCAGTCCCTGGAGAAGGACGTCATGCTTGGGAGGGTGGAGGGACAATGCAGGAGAGGAAAATCTTCAATGAGGTGGGTTGATTCAGTGACTGGGTTAATCAGGATGGGTGTGTCAGAGACAGTGAGATTGGCACAGGCTAGAGCAGGGTTTAGGGCTGTTGTACATAAGGTCCCTATGAGTCACAGGCGCACATAACAACAAACAGCAACAGGTGTAGGATCAGATACAAAGTTCGCTATCTTTTTTCCAGAGTCCAAATATAAATTTAACACAGACCACATCCTTGAAAAGAGGTTTTTTTAATCAGATAAATCTGATCTTATCTTTGCAGAACCATCTCTAATCTTCGAACTATCTCTAATCCTCTCTAATTAGAATCATGGGGGGGGTGTTAAAATTTGTAACATATAAGATCTTTATGTTACACTGAGGATCATGGCCACATCGACACATTACCAATGACATACAATATCCATTGAGCTTTCATTCAAACACTAAGGTAACTGTCTATGCTGATATATAATTTTTAAATGTCATCATCAGGTTCATCTCAAAGGAACCCACATTTTTGGTTCCATGGAATGAATGTTAATCAGCCCAGCAATTAAACCTCAAAAGTTGACCCAAAACAGACATCTTATCAGTGTTTATGGGGCTGATGGGTAGGTCCATTGATGAACACAAGATAACTTAAGGGATGTCTGTGTACATAAGCTCCACAGGTGATATAAAGACATCATACTACTCCCTATTCATGGGTAATCAAGTAGCAAAGTCAGGAAGGGAAATAAGAAGGAAAAACCATCCATGTGTTTGATGATAGTTTTTCTTTGACCATTTAAGTTCTATGTGCTCCCACTGTGAGGTTTTGCATTGAAAGAGATATTTTAGTTCCTTTTTTTAAATGTGTGACTCATCTCTGTCCCTTTGCTAAACTTTCATTAGCAACTGTTATTGTATATGTCTACTAGGTATTGAGTGAGATACATAGTGCTAGTTTTTTAAACTATCATGTGATTTAAACATTTTTGTCAAGGTTTTTGTTTGTTTCTATGACTTTTCACAGGAAATGTGAGACTCTCAAGGGCAGATGGGATCACAGGACCTCAGTGTTTTCAGGAGTGCCTTTCTTTCTCATGACTCTTATTCTAGATTGCATTCTTCCTACTGTTTTCACAACCCTAGATGGATTATAGGAAGCCCTGGTGGTCTAATGGTAAGGCACTACACTGCCACCCCAGTTCAAATCCTCAGGTGCTCCATGAGAGAAAGGTGAGCAATCTCCTGAATGATTTACTGCCTCAGAAAACATTCTGGAGAGTCACCCGTGGGTTGTTTCTGACTCGATGTTACAAAACAGCAAAGGGATTATGCTCCCTTGGTACCTCATGGTTGGTGCCACCCTACCCTCTAGCTTATGTTATCACTGTTCACACTGTAGCTGTCTTTCCTCTACTAGATTGATTGTTCCTGGATTGCAGTAATCACCCTCTCTACATAGTCGCCCCAGCACCTATCAGATGTTAGGTACAGTAAAGGACGTACTGAGTGGCTAAAAACATCACAATCTCTTGGCCAGTGGGTCCAGAGTGGATAAAGCAACCCTAAGTAAAGCAACCTTAAGAGGATGTCTCAGTTAGCTAGAAAGTAAAGAAAAACACACTCTCTTAAAACACGCCATTTGCCTTTCATGTTGGTCAAGGTTTTTAAGAGACCCAAAGGAAGAAAGAGTGAGGTAACAAAATTCCTGGAAAGCAGTATTTCTTCAGAGTCTTTAAAAGCGTACAGTCTTCTGAAACCAGAAATTCTGCCTCTAAGAATTTATCCTTAGGGAAAAATATTTTGCTTTAAGGATGTTGATTATTGCCATTGTGAAGTGCCCACAGTCAATTCTGACTTATAGCAGCTACCTTATGATCAAGTAGACCTTTCCATCAAATGGGTTGAAACTTTACTTGATCCTGTGTCATCCTTAAATTTCTGCTGTGTTTAAGTCTTGTTTCAATCACTGGTTTATTGATAACATTGAAAAATTGCAATAATTATTTGTAATTTCTAAAAGATAATAATGAAATGTTGCCCAACAACTGAGAGCTAAATAGTTTCATAAATTAAAAAAAAAAAAAACAACCAAATCACACCAAACCCAACATGCCACTTGGGTGGGAGTTTACAGAGGTATCCGTTTCCATTCAGCAGTTAGTGTACATTTTGCTTTGTGAATGATTGCAATCACCTGAACATAAGGCACTCTTTCTTGAACTCTGGCCTTCTTGTTTCCATTTGCCCTTTTCCCCTGCCTCTTCCCACTGTCTGAGCTGTGTTTTTAGGCAAATGCTGTGCTTGTGGTCCCATGTGGTTGGTTGTACTAAGAAGTACTTTTCTGTAAGCCTGTCTATTATTTGACTGAAAGTCAGTCTCTGGAGGTGGATTCATTTCCAGGCTTAAAGGGAGTCTGATAGCCATGGCCTCAATGGTTCCACTAGGCTCTGTCAGATCAGTGTTGCTGTGTACCACCCAGTTGGGACTGACTCATAGCTGACCTTCCAGCAGGATTTCCGGGGCAGTTAATAGTACAGGAGGAAATTGCCTCTTTCTTCTGTAGAACAGGAGGTGGATTCAAACTGCGTGCCTTAGGGATTGCAGCACAGCTCCCTGCAGGTAGGTCACCAGAGCTCCCTGCCAGACCAGTGAGTCTGGTACTTTTTATGGTTTTTCATTTTGTTCTACAACTCCCCCCACCTTTCACTTCTATCGGAGTGGTCTGTAGTATCATCTAGTCACAATATAGTTCTGCTGGTCTTTGGGTAGTGAAGGCTGGGATGATGTGTTGATGTGCTCCAATCATCTTTTGGACTAATTTCTTGGAGTTGTAGTTGTTTTCCTTTTTTTAAATCTTGCTTGCTTCAGATGAGGTAAGACCAGTAGTTGCATCTTAGATGGTCGCTTGCAGGTTGTTCAGGCCCTGATTGCTACTTGTCGGTGTAGAGCGTTGTCACTGAAGCATGCCAACTGAAATCTGTAATTTTAGAATCCCATCATTTATAAATTCCAGGAGTTTTAACTTTATTCCTAACAAACATTTTAGCCAGCAGTGAAATTGACACATTTTCCTTTCAAGGACTGTCCTCTCCTCCTCCAAGGGTGGGCTTCGAGGGCTCTGGTAACTTAGCTATAGAATGTTATGCTGCTAACCCAGAAAGCTGCAGCTCTCTGGCACTTCAAATCCTCGTTGAACCCCACCCCATCCACTGCTCAGGAGAAAGCTAGGCAGTTTCCTTTTGTGCAGTTTACAGCCTTGGAAACGCACTGGAAGGTCAGCTATCAGTTGGAACAAACTCGACAGCAATGAGAGGAAGGAGAAGAAGAGTCAGATTAGTGACCTATAAGTAAAAATAAAAGGTCTTGGAAGATCCACAAAATAGTCAAATAAATCTGAGTAATCCACTTTGTTTAGGAAAGCTTGGCATAATGAGGGGATGTTTCTCTCTTCTTTGAAACCTACCTATGTGCAGTGTTTTACAATTACACAGGTTTAAAGATTCAAGGTTGTCTAATGTGACAGTGATTCTAAGAGGTTAACTTAAAAAAAACAAACAAAAAAACAAAACAAAACCCAACGGACTATAGAAACTGTGTTCTTGACCTCTGAATTTTGTTGTTGCAAATAAGCTGTACTGTCTGGATTCCAGGAGCTATTTCTTCATATACTTCGAGAACGCCAGAATACCAGGTGACAGCTGTTTTAGCTCTAAGACATTCCTCAAGTGTCCTATTTTCATGTCATTATGTAATACTTTCTCTTGGCATAGCTATCATCACTCAGTATCCTTGTTGATATATATCATTGCATAGTTCTCTTCACTTTTATCATCCATATTGTGTTTCCAAATGGACATTGGTTGTCTGAATATTAGAAGAAAAAAAGAAGGAATAATTCCAGTAACATCTCAAATTCAATCAATGTTCTCTCCTTGATTGGAAAGTTCTTTATAAACAACAACAACAACCCCAAAAAAAAATACATGAATTAGAAGTCCTTCACCCTTCCCAGTCCTTCTTCTCTTTAAAAATGTTAATTCATTCTTATTTTTTTCCCCTTATTAATGGCACATATGCAAAAGAAGCGCTTATTGGCTGAATTATACACATGGGAAAAAATGTTGCGGTAACAAGTGTTGTGTTACGTATATTTAGAATAGTAAAAAGAAATCAATTTAGCATCTAGAGTGATCCTTCAAAAAGAAAGAATGGCATTACCCTTTTGATGTAACTTCAGTAGGTAGTGAGAGTTGAGGAAAACTGATAAAATGCATCAACAGCCTCAAGCTCTGTGGCTTCATAATAGGCCACTCAAGGTAAAGTTGCAATTATAATAATTTACTTTTTTAAAATAAAATGTACTTGTTTAGTTTTTCAGCCAACCTTTACCTTAGTCACTGTTGTCTTTGCTAAACAAAAAGACAAGTTCACATCCCCAAGCATAATTTTCAGTTTACTTCTACATATATTTCTGAGTGCCCACCATAGACCATAATCTGTTCTAGGCCTCAGTACTGTGTAGTCAAAATAAATTTGTGTCAGTACCTCTTGGTAAGAACAGATAGTTTGCCAAGAGAGACAGACATCACAATTTAAACAATAATGTGCTGAGTATTATAATGTAGGCATAGATGTGGTTCTGAATGTTCTTGGGGTGGAGGTCATGAAGGCTTAATGGGGACAAGGACACAGGGGTAGGGGTGCTGATGGGTATTTGTACTGGCCGCCTTCAGGGAGGAGGAGTAGGCTCCTGCCAAAAGAAGGAGCTGAAGGAGGGCATTCGGGGCAGAGGACACAGCGAGGACAAGCGCCCTGGCAGGGAAGCACATGACGAGTGCTTTCAGAAATGGCGAGTGGCTCATATGTTTGTCAGTCGGTGTGTGTTTGATATGTGGTGTCCAGCTTTGTACCAGGTCAAGTGAAACCTTCATTTAGGTCTAGTTTATTAAAGATCTTCAACACTTGGCTATCAGGAACTTTTATCTGTATTCTGTAGACAATGAGGTCCACCAGAGACTTTCTGACAGGAAGTAATGTAATGAAATCTCCTAGGCTTTGAAATTTAAAAGTAGTTTCCTGAAGCTATGAAATATTTTGCCTACAAAGGCACTTGGGCGCATCTAACTCTCGCCTTTTATTTTAATCGTGAAAATTGTGTGACTCCATTTCAGCTTTTATATCCCAGGACTTCCTGAGTAGTGCACATCGTCAGTACACTCAGCTGCACACCAGATTGAGTTCACGTAGAGGTGCCTCTGAAGAAAGGTCTGGAACTGGAAAGCTACTTCCAGAAAACAATCAACCCCTGAACACTCAAGAGAGCACAATTCTATTCTAACTCACATTGGTGTCATATTTTATATATTTTCACTGACACAATATATACTGAAACAATAACATATGCTGTTGTTTTATAGATAGTTATTATGGCTTGTGTTGTTGAATATAACTCATAGTGACCCTTGAAGAGTGGATCTGAAACCTTGCCCTGTCTTGTGTCATACTCATCATCTCCAGTATACTTGAGCCATGGTTACAGTCACCATGTCAATCCATCTCATGGAGAATCTTACTCTTTTTCACTGACCCTCCGCCTTTCCAAAAACATGATGCCCTTTTCCAACTACTGGCCCCTCTTAACATCATGCTCAAACTATGTGAGATGAAGCTTCTTCATCCTCACCTCTGAGGAGCACCCTGGTTGCACTTTTTCCAAAACATACTTGTTTCTTCTCTTTGCAGACCATGTAATATTCAGTATTTTTCTCTATCATCACAGCTCAAAGGCATTGATTCTTCAGTCATCCTTATTCATTGTCTAACTTTGAGAAGCACAGCAAGTAAATGAAAAGACCATAGCTTGAATCAGGTGCACCTTAGTCTTTAAATTGACATCATTGTTCTTTAGCATTTTAGAACGGTGCCTCACAGCAGATTTTCTCAGTGTAACATGCCTTCCAGTGTCTTGGCTGCTCGTACCAAGGCTGTTGACTATGGATCTAAACAAAATCAATTAGTTGGTAACATCAATCTCTTCTCCAGCTCTCAAGATATTGTCTATTGACCCAGTGGTGAAGAATATGCATATATATATATATATATATATATATATATATATATATATATCCAAAGCTGACACTCCAGCAGGTTTTCAGAGACAGCTTATCAGACTGGAGTAGATTGCCCTTCTTTCTCACATGGAGCAGCTGGTGGATTTGAATCTCATGTCTTTGATATTGCAACTCAGCTTCTTGCCAGTAAGCCACCAGAGATATCTATATCTGTCTATCTAGATAGATATAGAAATAGATATATATGTTTGAGAATTGACAATTTCCGTTTGCTTTGTTCCATAGTTAGCACTCTTGGCACCAGCAGTCAGAAAGTCAAAAGATTAGTTGCATTAGGAAAATAAGCTATTGACAGTGCTGAAGAGCAACAGTGTCAGTCTTGAGACTACGGTGTGCCTGATAATACAGACTATGGTCTTGGCAATTACTTGTTCTGCATCAGAGAACTGGACAATGACCAAAGATGACAGAAGAAGAATTGATGCATTTGAGTTTTGGTGCTAGAGTACTGAATAGACCATGGATTGCCTAGAGAACAAACAGATCTGTCCTGAAGAAAGTGAAACTTAGCTGCTCCTTGAAGGCAAGAATTTTGAAGCTTCATCTCACATACATCAGGCATGTAGCCATGAAGGACCAGTCCTTGGAAAAGGATATCATGCTTGGAATGGTAGAGTGACAGCGCAAGTGAGGAAGACTCCAGATAAGATGGATTGACACAGTAACTGGGATAATGAGGGTAGGTTTGTCAGAGTCTGTGACATTGGCAGGGTTCAGAGCTATGTGTACAGGCTTGCCATGAATCTGAGTCAACGGCACATAATGACAATGTAATTCTATAACCCATTCTAGGCCTCAGTTCTGTAAAGACTGAATAAAATGTTGTTATACCTTTTACTAAGAAATGATGGTCTTCTAAGAGAGACAAATATCAAAATTAGAAATGTAATGTGCTGTGCATTATAATGTAGGGGTAGACGTGGTCTTGAGTGTTCCTGAAGTGGAAGTCATGGGGACAGGACACAGGGGTGAGAGGGCAGTGCTGAATATGTGTACTAGACAACTTGAGGGAGGAGGATTAGTTTTCTGCTAAAAGAAGCTGCAGAAGAGAGCATTCTGGGCAAGGAACATGGTGTGATCACAGATACATTGGCAGGAAGTAACATGGAGAGGGCTTTCAGAAATGTATGTATGTATGTATACACATATATATATATACATACATTTATATATGTATGTATGTGTGTGTGTATCCCTAACAACAACAAACTTACTTGTCATTTTTTATGTGTAGAGAACATTGTTCTACTTGATACAGCACTTGTCTGTCTGTTTGCTGTACTGGATAATGCCAGTGGTGTGTCAAAGGCTACAAGGGTTACCCATGGTGGACAGGTTTTAGTATAAGTCTCAGATTCAGACAGATTAGGAAGCAGGATTGGTCATCTGCTTCTTAAATAACAGGCCTCCGAAAACCCTATGAACAGTAAAGGATCGTGGGTAATTATAGTATTAGTGACAAAGCCCAGTTTGGAAGTCAGTCGATGGCACAGGATAGAATAACATTCAGATCTGGTGTTCATTGAGTTGCTATGGGTCCTGCTTGATGGCACCTAACAACAACATATCAAAGATAGGTGGTTCTAATCCACCAGCTGCTGCTACTCAGGAGAAAGATGGACAAATCTCTGCTGCTATGATTTCACAGCCTCTGAAACTCTGCTGCAGGGGGTGTGTGTGTGTGTGTGTGTGTGTGTGTGTGTGTGTGTGTCTGTCTCATATTCAACTGAACAACAATGATGAGTATGTGTGCATATGCATATGTTGTTGTCATGTGCTGTCAAGTTGAAACTGACTCATAACCAACCCTCCAGTAGATTTTCCGCGCTTTTCCCCCCCTTTTAGATATCTTCTATATGACAAGGGGTTCTGGTGGTCTAGCGAGTAGGGAGCTGAGCTGCCAACCTAGATGCAAGTGGTTCAAATCTACCGGCAGCTCTGAGAGAGAATCTCCTCTGTCATATGTTTTTGCTGTTTGCCATCAAGCTGGAACCAACTCATAGCTGACTCTCCTCAAGCAAGTTTTCAGAGGCTACAGATTGCCCACCCTTCTCCCACAGAGAAGTTGGTGGAGTCAAACTGCATGCTCTTGGGGATTGCAGTGAAACTTCTTATCTCTGGGCCACCAGAACTCCCTCCATGTCAGATGTACCATATCTAAAAGAAGGGGAGAAAAAGCCAAACAAAAAACCCAGTTGCCACTGAGTCCATTCAAACTCTTAATGGCTTCATGTGTGTCAGAATAGAACTGTGCTTTCAGGGGCTGGTTCTCTGGAAATATCCTTCCAGGCATCTCTAGCAGCTGAGAGCGTTAACCGTTTGCAATATGCAGTAAGCCATATGGTGGGAAAACGGAACCTGAGAAACACACTTTTCATGAGCAAAATAAGAGGCTCTGGAGGCCAAGTACATAAAGAATTGAGCTGCCAATCGAAAGTCTGATGGTTCAAATCCACTAGCTGCTCCATGGGAGAAAGTTGGACAGGCTTCTCACATGGGGTTTAAAGCCACTGAAAAACTGGAGAGTCAGCTATGAGTCAATTCCAACTTGATGGTAATGAGTGAGTTAATTAATATTTGACATAGAACCTTGGAGAAACCATGTATGACCTAGCTTCCCAAAGTGACACCTAGATTCAAGCAATGTCACTCCTGTGCCCTGAGAGGGCACTGGTAACTTCAAAACTGACACATAACAACAACAGTATGGATGGTCAAACCTCAAAGACTAGCCTTGGGGAGAGGAAGGATGGGTGAGGTTGCCCCAGCAAGGTGACAGGTATCCCACATTGTACTTGGAGCGTTTGAGCACTGCAGAGAGAATCTGAACAAGGGGTTGCACCATGATTCTAAGTATCCTTCCTCAGTGAGAACCAGATCCTAAATAGCAACTAGCAGATTGGAAACAGGAGAATGACAGAGTTATGCACAGGAACAGTCTCATACAAATAAACTAGGTTTTAAGCAGCACTGTAATGCTAATAAACTACAGCTAACATTTAGACTAATGGTAATCCCAGAACATTTAATTGCGCTCACGCAAAATCAAGAAGCTGTTGTTGGACAGAGCAAAGGAAACACTGCGTGGTTAAAAATCAGGGAAGGTGTTGTCAGGGATGTGTCCTTTCTTCTTACTTACTCAATCTGTATGCTGAAGAAATCATTCATGAAGCTGGACCCTATGAAGAGGAGCATGGCATCAGGACTGGAGGAAGACTCATCAGCAGCCTGGTATGCTGGTGACACAACCTTGCTTGCTGAAAGTGAGGAGGACTTGAAACACTTGCTGCACAAGATCAAGGACTACAGCCTTCAGCGTGATTTACATCTTAACATCAAGAAAGCAATGTTATCACCACTGCCAATAGACAACATCACAATAGATGGAGAAAGGATGGGAGTTAATTTTCAATTATTTCATCTTGCTTGGCTCAATAATCAACACTCTTTGTACCAACAGTTGGGAAATAAGGAGATGTATTACACTGAGCAAGTCTGCTGTCAGGGACCTCTCCACAATACTGAAGACAGTGATATCAGTTTGAAAACTAAGTTGTGCCTGATTCAGACCATGGTCTTTGCAATCACTTGCTTCATATCTGAAAGTTGGACAATGAATAAGGATGACAGAAGAATTGATGCCTTTGAGTTGTTGCGTTGGAAAAGAGTACTGAATATCCATGGACCGCCAAAAGAACAAATAGATATGTCTGCTTGCACAAACAGGTATGCCTCCACAAAAATCCCAGCCAGAGTGCTCCTTGGAGGCAAAGATGGTGAAGCTTTGTCTCTCATACTTTGGGCATGTTGCTAAGAGAGGCTATTCCTTGGAAAGGGGTTTGATGCTTACAAAGGTGGAAGGTCAGTGGAAGGAAGGAAGGCCCTCAACAAGATAGACTGACTCAGTGACTCCCGCAACAGGCTCAAGTGTGTCAAAGATGATGATGATGGCTCAAGAAAGGACAGGGTTCAGCTTTATTGTTCATGGAGTCACTCTAAGTCATACTCAACTCAGTGACACTGAACAACAACAATATAGTGCTAGAAAAGAAATTTAGTTCACTCCAATCAAGGGAAATGTCTAGTCCCAAGAACTGAGGAAACTAGGAAAAGGCTGAGTTTGATTCAGTGTTTAAGAACACAGGACCCACCCTGGTGCCTCCAGAGAGTATACCTAGGAAAACATTTTAGCCACTGGAAATTACTGAGGAATTAGGCACTGGCATGTATTGTGCTTCTGAGTTTCCAGGCAGCTCCATGGCTCAGCAGTGCAGAGCAGGACAAAGTAACAATCAAAAGATCCTCCCCTGGGGCCAGCTTCACAATAGCTTCCTAGAACTGCATTGTGCTAGCCATTCTTAGTGGTCTGATGCCTGACTTTAAGGTTTCTTTTTTAATTTTTCTTAGGTTAAAAAACCCTACGCTACATATATAATAGCGACTCTGTTTTCAACCCCAAATATCTTTAAATGAGAGAGCGCTAACCACCTCCTGACCTCTTATTCAAACATGCATTGTGTGCCAGACCTGAGGTTTTAAAGCAATCATTTTGAAACTTTATAATTGTAGCCATACGTTCAGTCTCCATTCTCAAAGTCTCTCAAGTTCAATCAGGGTGGTCCTGGTTGAAATGAATACATGAAAACCTTTAGCAGAAAGCCAGGATTTATGGAAGTATGGTAGTATTTATGGTAGTAAAAACATGAAGTCAAATAAAAAGAAGGTGGTCCTCTCTTTTGGTAATATGGCAATTTCAATTATATTTACTTCATTCATCAGTTTCATAACAATTCATTACCTGCCTACTGTGTCCAGGTGTTGTCCTGGACAATGGGGAGGGGACATCAAGGTACAGCTATTGTTGGTCCCTGCTGTCATGGAACACCAAACTTAAGGGAGGAATCTGATAAAAACCTGTTATAAAGTGAATGCAGTAGTAAGAGTCTGTGATTCAGTGCTTGGGGGATAAAAATGGAGCCGTAGCAATAGAGCGTGGAGGAAGAAATGCCACTGAAAGGAAACCTGAGTCATGCGAAGGAGCTAGACAGGGAAGAGCAGATATGAGAAAAGTAAACCCGAAGCCACTGGAGTGAGAAAGGAGTTGACATGGAGAAACCCAAGGAGATCGTGGTGGCTGGTACAGGAGGCCTGGGAAGAGCGGATGGGAGATTGCAGGTGTAAGTAGAGACCAAAGGGGTCTGTGGTTCATGGCTGAGAATTTGGGTGTTACTCTAAATATGAAAACAAACCACAGTCTAGTTTGAATCTGGAAAGTGGCATGATCCTACTTAAATTTTGAAAAATATCTTTCTGGTTATCATGTGCCGAATGGAGAGGGCCAAATGTGCCAAAGCAAATGCTGGGGCTTCAAACACGATCTGCCAAGCCATACCAGCTTGTGCCAATTACGCTGGTGACCTGGGCAGTCATGGTCTGTAGGCGGCCTGTTAATACTTTCCCTTCACACTAATGTTCTTCTAAATGCCCAAACCATTTCTCTTTGTCTGTTAGCTGGTAGAAGAAAAGGTATCAGAACACTGCCTTTCACGTGAGCCAGTCAGACAGGGTTCTGGCCCATTTTCCTTTTGGTTAAATTTCTCTCAAGTTTCCTTTTTTTTGAGCTTTGTCCCTACTGCATAGAAGCTATACAATAATTATTTGTTAAGTTGATTTTATTTGATGACTGCATGTTCTGATGGTACAAGTTATTAGAGAATCTCCTGGGGTCCTCTTTACTTCCTTTCTGGAGCCGGTGTGTCTTTACCACACCCAGAAATAAAGAGGGGAGAAAAACAAACATAAAACCAAAACTCACTGCCACTTGTCAACTCCAACTCACTGTGACCCTCCATTTCCAAATCTCTAAATCTTAACAGGAGGAAACTCCCCATCTTTCTACTGATGGCTTCAAAATGCCAACCTTTCAACTAGTAGTTCAACACCTCCTACACCATCAGGGCTACTGAGGTATTCCTATTTTCTATCTATGGTGGTTGCAGCACAAAGGTACATAATGTGACTCTCCACTAGAATCAAAGAAGCTATGTACATGTGAAAAATTTTAAGAGCATCTGGTTAGAGTTTAATGTGGCTGCAAATAATCACTATATTTTTCATGTTTCAATTACTCAAATGTGGCTAAAAAGTGTGCTTTGGCGATTTTCCAAAATAAAAACTCTGAGGTGAGAGATATTTCAGCCGCAACAATAACTTGAAAATTGGAAGTTGGAATACCACCTGTTTTTTCAACTGTCTTAACTCTGTCACCAACACTGAGGTGATTCGATTACATGTGACCAATCTGGTTTCTGGCCATTGAACAGCACACTTCAGCTACAGGCATCAGTCTTTCCCTTCTCTTCTGTCACTGTGAGTTAATTTGGGGGCAGAAGGGAGAACGTGGATAAAGCCTCTGATAAAATAAGTATCGGAGACAGGGACCTCAGATTGATGACTTTGAATTTCTCAACAGCCTTACATTATTCCAGCCCTAACAAACCAGATAAATCTTGTCAATCCTCACTGTCCTTATCACCTAACATTGTTATTCAGGCAAAAGGAAATACATTCTCACATGGCAAAGGTCCATTGGAGGATGTGCACGAGAGAGAAGAGGACCAACAGGGCCATTGGTGCAGCTCATCACACAGAGCCACCAGTCAATGCTCAATGGAAGCAATTGCTGCTGCTGTTCTTGTTACCACAGATGACAGTGGTTTGTGAATTGATTAGATGTGTATGGGCTTCACGTTGTAGAGTGCCACTTTTCAGGTCCCCTATTGCCACTCTATTCCTTACCTTCACCATCTGCCCCCTGAAGACTCTCAGAAATATTTGGCACTGCTTTTTTTTAAGGACCTTTCTGATTTACTGCCTGGGTTTGGTCATTCCCGCATCTCCATATGACAATTGCCATTCCTTCTCATTGCTGCTAAATTCTCTTTATTGGAAAGAAGCACACTTTCACACAGCATCCCTGACGATTACCTGAAAAGTCAGTGGTTTGAACCCACCCAGAAGTAACAAGGGGGGAAAATCCTGGTCATCTGCTTCCATTAAGATGGAAATCCTGTGGGGCAGTTGCACTTTATCCCGCTGGCTAGTTGAAATGATAGTTGGCAACAGCAACTGCAAGCCTTGAAAAGACAAAGCAACATAGACTATCTTGCTTTTAACCATTCTCTACAAGGAGAAACGATGCATGTTGTTCAACCTTTGTGGAGTTCCTGTGTGGTACTAACAGTTAAGCACTCAGCTGCCAATAAAAGTTAGTAGGGGTGCCTAGGAGTCCCCCCTCGTGCCTCAGAAGAAAGGCCTGGCATTCTGCGCCTGAGAGATCACAGTCTTAAACATCCTCTGGAGCAGTTCTCCTCTACTCACTGGGTGTCGTCATGTGTATTGGAATCAACTTGACAGCAATGATTCCCCCCCCCCACCCAGTGCATCTTTTGATAAATGTAAGTTCTCATCAGGATGAAAGCATATCAGATAATGGTTACCAGGGACTGCAGTGGCCTAGTGGGTAAGGAATTGTGCTGCTAGCCGAAAGGCAGGCAGTTTGAAGGCATCAGCTGCTCTGAGGGAGAAAGATAGGTAATCTCCTCCTGTGTGATTCACTGCCTCTACAAACCCAGTGGAGGATCAGCTATGAGTTAGTTCCAACTTGGCAGCACACACAACAGCAACAACAAGGATATAATGGGTTCCTGATGTGGATTCACAACATAATTCCAGCCACGTGCATCCACACCCTGACTTTCTTACTCTTTCCTGAATGTGGAATGGTTTTGTTAGCATCTCACCTCACTGCTTCTCCCACCAGAATTTAACTCAGTTCGTGTCTTCAGTCATCTTTGTGCTTTGCTGAAGAGGCTGGTGGTTCAAGTGTTTTACTTTGCTAGAAAAGATGGGGGATACATCCGATCCTTCACTTAGAAAAGCAGGAAATACTCATTTCAGTTAGGGGCCTGGGAGCCACGTCCTATTGTTAAAAAAAAAAAAAGGAGTTACTATTTCCCTGGCTCTCTCCTGCCTTCTGTCTGCCCCCAAGCCCACCCTTGGAAGTCATGGGGGGAGGCCATCTCTCAGTGGTATACATGTTGTAATGGGTCAAGTCATTAGCAGGCAGAGTTTTGTTTGGACTGTAACCTGACTCTAATCGCTGACCTCAGAGAATGAATTTCATATGACATAGCACCTTAGCTGTGTGCTGGCTTAGAAGTTTCCACTCTCTTCCAGCCAGAGTGCTTTTTCTATTTCTAGGCTTGTCGTGTTGATGAGTCAGGTGGCCCCAGACTTTTCCTGTGGATGAAAGGGGCATCCTGACTTGGATGTATTTTCTGCATATATAAATTATAAAGAGGGAAATTTTGGCACAAAAGTAAGGGAAACTGGAGGGTTGAGTGAGAAAGGTATAAAATGGCCAATAAAAATAAACCATAGCCCTAGGGCCTGAATGCGGCAAGATGTATAACATGGAAAAATGGCCCTCTGGAATAACACTTTTTCTATATTAAAAGCAGTCATCAGGAGGACTTTGTGATGCAAAGGGTCACATTAGTATCTGCCACTAACCTCTAAGTTTAAACCATTTGAAAAAACAAAATAAAACATTCTGAAGATCCATTTGCTCCTATGTCCATAGTGAGTGGGTTTGTTTGTGGAGGGTTTTTTGTGGGTGGTGGGTTTTTTTTTTCTATTTTAATGAAAGTTTACAGAAAAGTTGAATTTTCATTCATTCATTCATTCATTCATTCATTCATTGTTGTACATTTTCCTCCCTGTGGGTGGGTTTTTCTCTTCCCCTATTGCAAGTGTTGGAAGCTGTCTCCTGGACCTTCTACCTAAGTATTGGGCCTCTTGTAGCAACTGGTGAATTCACTGAGCTCTCACTCCCTTTGATTACTGTCAGTGGAGTTCTTTGTATTCTTCACATTATTTTTTTTTAGTTTGCAGACAAAATGCATTGCATATGTTGTGTATCATTCATAGACATTGTATTTTAGGCATTTCCTTATTCATGTTGTGTTCCATAGAGTCATTCCTATACATTGTGTTTTATAAAATCTATTACGATTGGTCTATGCCCACCACGTTCTTTTCTATACAGAAAATGTGATGGACAAACCAGAATCACTTTTTTAAAATTTATTTTTACTAGTTTATTTCAGAATCATTATTGAAGGGCTAGTTCAAAGGTCTGTGGATTTTTACTTAAGTCTCTTAAGAGCACAGATACTTAAAAACTAGACCACCAACTGAAAGACTGGGGGGTTTAACCCCACCAGAGGTGTGTTAGTAGAAAGACTTGAAAGGCGGTAGCATTGAAAATAGTATAGAGCTCGGTTCTACCCTGAAAGCCATGAGGTCTCCATGAGTCAGAATCAACTTGGTGGCAGCTGGTTTCGGGATTTTGGTTTTGTAATTATTGTTGTTAAGAGCTATCAAGTTGGTTCAGATACATCACCACCCTATGTAAACACCACAGAACACTGCCTGGTCTTGTGCCATCCTTACGGCCCATGGCCATGTTTGAATCCATTGTGGCTTTTACTGTGTTATTTCATCTCAATGAGCTTTCTCCTCTTACTTGCTGATCCATAGCTTTAATTGGACTTCTCCTGAGAATTTGGTTTGGTGGTAGCAGTGGTGTCACTGCTGTTGTTCTGCCCTCTGGATACTCTTAAGTCACCAGATTTCTCTTTTCCCATAGGACTCTTGATATTTCTGCCTCATTAATAAGCAACGTATAGGTCTAACATCTTTGTTTTAATTCTTGAACTGATTTCATGTGTCACCATTCCTCTGCCCCCCTGTGTTCCCTCACACTTATAATTTATATGGTCTTATATATGTGTCATGTGTATGTGTGTGGTGGTGTTATGTTGTTGTTGTTAAGTTGTTTATATATAAGTCACATGTGATAATGGTTGCCCATATTGGGCAGTGTTGGGTGGAGCTCCCGATTAAAACAAGCTTGGAAACAGGAGCGGCATCCGCTTCCGAAATAGCTTGCCTCCGGAAACCCTGTGAACTTGGAGGAATGATGAGAGTTATACAAGTGTTCAGGTCTTTCATTTATTGGGTCGCTGTGAGCCATCTACAACTCAACGGCACTTAATAACAACAGCGTGTATCTGTCATTTAACTAAGTCTCAATTGATAATAAAGACAAACTCACTGCCTTCAAGTCAATTTCAACTCCTAGTGACTGTCCCTCAGGTTCCCATGGATGTAAATCTTTACAGAGAAGATGCCTCATCTCTCTCCCGTGGAATGGCTTGTGGATTCAAACTGCCAACCTTTCAGTGAGCTGCCCAGCAAACAGTTCTCCTTCATTAGGGAAGAGGCCCTAATCCTCATCTCTGTCTGACAGAAAGCACTTCATGAATGTGAATGCCTGTGTCCGGAGAGGTCCCAGGCCCTGTGATACCCTCTAACACAGAACCTTCAAGCATATGGAATCTTTAAGGATGACACTACAGCCTCCCAGCCTGACAGAGTTCAGTACCCACACTCATCATGAGAATCATCTCTCACCTGGGAATTTACAGGACTAGCAGATGTATGCCTAACCCAAAGTCCACATATCTTTGTGGTTCAAATCCACCATCCACTCCACCAGAGAAAGATGTGCTGTCTGCTCCACTACAGCCTGGAAACCTAAGGAAAATCTTTGTAAGCTGGAACCAACTCGACAGCAGTGAGTTTGATATCTTTTGTCTCATATCATTGTTGACCTTATCCTCAAATTTGAAGGATTTTGAGGATGGGATAGGGTGGGGCTAGACACAGAGGCAACCCTTGTTGATTGCTGCTTCATCACTTTTGCTGATAATTTTGTCAGAAATTATTCTCCTCTCTGGTGAGTTGAGGCAGATGAGAAAAGCTGAGAACCACCGTCTACCTGATCTATGGTGAGAAGGCTGTTATTTTCTAAAGCAGATTCAGGTCATGTGAAGTCTTTTCATGGGTCCAATGTCCTGATCAAGGCCACACTGGTCAGTGTGGCAAACAGGCAGTGCAGTGTCCAAGGTGAGACTCAGAGCTTGAGCTCTCTGTGAAGGAGCACTTCACCTCCCCTTCCCCACCAGGGCAATGTGGTCACAGCTCGACACCTAACCAAGCCTTGTTCTGAAAAGTGAAGATGGTACGAGGATATCACTGTCTCCGGCACTGGAGATGAGAGTAGGAAAGGTAGTGATTTTTATAATCTGGGCCTACTCCTTCTTTGTAGAAGCTTTGATATAGAAGTCCATAGGGAGTTGCGCTGCTAGCCCCAAGATCTGCCTCTGGCTGTTGGAATTCACTAGCGGCTCTGTGAGAGAAAGAATGGGCAAGCTCCTCCCACACAATTTAGAGCATCATGAGCCAACTAGAGAGCCAGCTATGAATTGGTTCGACTCCACAGCATTGGGTTTGAGTCCTTCTTTGAGTTTATTTTCCCACATCACCCCTTTGTGCATCTTGTCAAAGGACTTTCCCTGACTCTTCTAAAAAGCTGTGACTTGGTGCATATTCTGCTCTTTTCTGCAAACCTCTGCTCTTCCTTCAATATCCAGGTCTTTTCAGGATGCCTTTCTTCCACTCACCAACAGATGGTCATCCTCCAGAATGCAGACTTCTGGCCTCCTTGTCCCCTCTGCTATACACTCTGCAGATTATATTTTAATCATAATCTTTATTAATAGATACTCTTATTTCATTAAGTAATGAAATTCTAATCCATCTTTTTAAAAATTATAACATGATGTTGTTGTTAATGTACCATCGAGTCTCTTGCGACTTATAGCCACCCTATGTACAAGAGCTCTACACGCTGCACTATCTGGTGCCAACCTCACTGTCTCAAACACACTCATTCCCACCACTCCACTCACAGAATCGATCCATCTCATCAAGGGTCTTCCTCTCCTGCGCCGTCCCTCTACTCTCCCAAGCATGATGTCCCTCTCCAAGGACATGTCCCTCCTTGCAACATGCCCAAAGTGTGTCAGACGAAGCTTCAGAATCCTTGACTCCAGGGAACATTCTGGCTTCACCCTCTCCAGGACAAACCTGTTTGTTCTCCTAAGCAGTCCATGATATATTCAACACTCTTCTCCAGCACCACAGCTCAAAGGCATCCCTTTCTATGAACCCTAGTCACTGTCCAACTCTCTGATGTGTAGCACATAATTACAAAGACTATATCCTGGATCAGGCACACCTTAGTCTCCAGCCTGACGTCATTGCTCTTCAGGATTCTTGAGAGGTCCCTCACAGCCAACTTTCCCAATGCAATTCGTCTCCTGATTTCCTGGCTGCTGGTACCAAGTGCAGCCAAGAAAACTAAAACTGTTAACTATCTCAATCTCTTCACCATCCATACTGATGCTGCCATTTGGCCCAGGGGTGAGGATATTTGTTTTCTTGATGTTGAGCTTCAATCCATATTGAAGGCTGCAGTCCTTGACCTTCTGCAGCAAGCGCTTCAGGTCCTACTCAGTTTCAGCAAGCAGGGTTGTGTCATCTGCATAACACAGGTTGTTGATGACTCTTCCACCAATCCTGATGCCACATTCCTCCTTGTACAGCCCAGCGTCTCGGATGATCTGTTCTGCATACAGATTGAAAAGGTATGGATCCAAAATACATCCCTAACGGACCCCCTTTTTGATTTTGAACCATGTAGTGTCTCCTTGCTCTGTTCTGACGACTGCCTTTGGGTCCAAGTATAGGTTTCACATAAGCACAATCAAATGTTCTGGGATTCCCATTTTTCTCAGAGTCAGCCATAGCTTGTTGTGATCCACACAGTCAAAAGCCTTTGCATAGTCAATGAAGCACAGATAGACATTCCTCTCGTATTCTCTTTCTGCCAAGATCCATCTAACATTAGCTATAATATCCCTAGTACCACGACCTCTTCTAAATCCAGCCTGCACTTCTGGAAGTTCTCTGTTGACATATTGCTCCAATTAGTTTTGGATAATTTTCAGCAGAATCTTGCTTGCATGTGATATTAATGATATTATTCGATAATTTCCGCACTCTGTTGGGTCATCTTTCTTTGGAATGGGAACAAATATCGATCTTTTCCAGTCAGTTGGCCAGCCGGCTGTCCTCCAGATTTCTTGGCATATCCAGGGCAGCATCTGTTTGTTGAAATATAAGTATTGGAAATTCTATACTGCAAACAACGAGCCAAGACAATGAAACGTGTACACATCTTCCTCAGTTGTGGACATGGTTAACTTCCAAAGACCTGTAGTCATTATGTGAAGTCAGCATTACTCAGGATTTGGGTAGAGCAGGCTGCATTTTCAGCACTAGTGTCTTCTGCTCCTTAATGCTGGTCATTCCCTGACCATTAGGCATCTCTCGCCATGCGCATGGTGTAACACTCCCCTTCTCTAACAGACCTTCATCAGCACTGTTAGTGGTTAGGTGATGCTAATCCCTTCCTGGTAACTGCCTTGGGCAGAGAAACACTCCCTCCCCATTCTGCACTTTCCACCGCCCACCTTGGGTGGGCACTCTACCTCTCTCTGTTCCAGCCCCACAGCCCTGTGTGGTACCTGTCCCTCCACCATCCTTTCCACCTTCCTGCACTGACCGCCACTACACCTGTAGGTCCTGGGCCAGTCTTCCCTCCACCTGGTCCCGTGATGGAGTCGCACTTTGCCCCATATTCTCTGGTTATCTGATAATTGCCACTCAAGAGATTGTCATAAATCACACAAAATGAGTACTCTTTCCATCAGAGGTGTTCAACAAATGTTTATTTCTATTAAAAAGAGTATTAGTTAAGTCTGAACATGGAAAATAAAAAAAATAAATCTGCTGTGTTTCCTGTGCCTGTTTTTAAATATATTCTAGAAGTCTAGGATCTTCCCCCAAAGGCTTTACTATATTTTGCAGATGTTATGTCTTTTACTCCCTCTGCACTCTATTTAGGGAAATTCAATATTAATAATATGGAAACTGTTACTTTTGACTAAAGTTTCAGTTTCTGTTTTCCGCTAAAGTGTCATCTTTATCTAAATCTTGCTTTACCACAGCCATTATTACCGCAAGCGATACTTAGTTCTTACAGCTCGGGCCTTCCCTGGGGCTTACTCAGTTCTTCTCAGTTTCAGCTTTTTTTTTTCCCCCTTCAATGTTTATTGATGTTTCCTTTTTCATTAATCACAATGCTGAAGCGATTCTATATATTTTCTTTTCCTCTTAATTTCACCCACCAGGACGGTATCTCTTATGAATGGAGTCCTTCACCAGCTTGACGTCATATTTCTTTAAGCAAATAAATTTTCTCCATATGCTTACAATATACCTCTCAACTTCCTTTAAAGCAGGAATGGGGAAACAGCTGTTTTTGAATTCCTATAGGGAGTCCTGCTTTATAGTCCACTGTGGACAGCTCTGTTTTGATGCCTGCAGCATTACTTGGTTCTTAAAATTGTGAATTTGTAAGGCCTGAATTTCCCTCTCACATTTAATATAAAATAAATTAATTATACTGTATGGTTCAGTGGATTAACAGGCCATGAAGTCTGCTCTATGGTTTGTTTTAGTAGCTACTGAAGGGATCACATGGCCTTCCTTTTAGAATAACAAATTTTTAACTCTTAAGACTGAAGTTGCATGATCATCTCACTCAGTGTTTCAACAGAAGTTTATTAAAGATATCTGACTGATTCTATGCTATAGACATAGCATATAGAAGGATGAGAAAAGGATAATCAGCCCTCAGTTAACTTAGGAGAAGAGGCATTTATGATGTACTGCAATGAGTGTTCTAATCAAAGGATGCCTGAACTAGACTAGATGGCATTGGCCAACTGCTTGTTTTTGTATAAAAACAGATTTCTGTAGAACATAGCCATGCAAAATTGTGTAGCTGTGACAAAGACTGTATAGCCCACAAGCCTAAGAAATTTACTTATTCTTGGCTTTAAAAAGACAGTGTTAATGAAGTGTTGAGTCTCCAAAGAATAGTGTAGTTGAGGACAGTCTGAAGGATGCCAGTAGAAAATTAAACCATCCATAGCTTGCCAAGAAACAAAGGAGAGAGTGTCAGAAAGAGAAGGGGGACATCAGGGCCAATTACTCCTTAACACTCTTCCTCATCATCAGATAGTAATGATGCTTGCCTGAGAACTTTCATATGTACCAATCTATATGCTAAGCAGTAATGTTCATTATATGAAGACTCAATATATCATCCTATGAGGTAGGATTAATATCCCTATTATATAGATTCAGGGAGTTCTGGTGTCCTAATAATAAGAAGCCACACTGAAGTCCTGAAGGTATGCAGTTCGAATCCAACCTGAGTTGGTTCTGACTTGATGGTACACAACAATAATTATATAGATTAAAGAATTAAAGCACTGAAAAATCAAGTAATTTGTCCCAGGGCACAAAGCTTATCAATGTTAGAGATGAAGTTCCAATATGGACAGTCTGACTGTTGAGAGCCTTGTACTCTGTTGATTTGAAAATTAGGATAGTATTGGTGACATTAGCAAAAATCATTTCGGTAATATAATAGAGTGAAAGATAGCTTCAGACAAATGATAATAAATACTAACTTTTTACACTAACTCACTGAACACTCTCAACAGCTATTTTATGTAGGAAAATGGAAACAGAAAGGAGAATTAACTTGTCTAGGGCCAAACATCTAGTGATTGTCTGAGCTGTGATGTGAACCAGGGGAGTTGGCTCTGGAGCCTCTGTGCTTGACTGCAGCTCTACTAAGTTTCAGTAGGATTGAAGGTTGACAATGGATGATGATTAAAACTTACAAACAAGAACTAAAGGAGAGTGGGGCGCTGTAAGGGAAACAGCTTAGTGCCTGGCTTAGACTCACCTCTATTTCTATAGTGGTAAGGACCGTTGTCTTCTTGATATTAAGATGCAACCCATCTTAAAAGCTGCATTCCTTCATATCCTGCAGCAAACGCAAGTTCTTCATGCTTTCAGCAAACAAGGTTATGTCATATGCATAATATAGGTTGTTAATGAGTCTCCCTCTGATCCTCATGCCACATTCTTCTTCACAGAGACCAGCTTCTTGAATGATTTCCTCAGCATATAGTTTGAATAAGTATGGAGAAAGGATACAACAATGACATACAAACCTTTCTTGGTTTTAAACCATTCTGTGTTCCCTTGCTTTGTTCTAGGTATAGATTTCATTTGAGCATGAATGTCTAGGATTCCCAGAACATTTTTTAATTAAAAATTAAATGTTACTGTTAGGTGCCATTAAGTCAAGTATCACTCATAGCGACCCTATGCATAGCCGACCTGAACCCTGCCCTATCTTGTGCCACTCTCACATTCATTAAACTTAACATTAAAACATTAACACAAGTTGAAAAGGAAAACAGTAAAACCTTTTTGATAAATAATAAAAATGAAAAAATTTTATTCATGTAAGAAATACAGATAGCTGATAAAAAGAATAAGACATTTAGCCTCACTCATAGCTAAATAAGATAATATTAAATTTTTACTGGAGTGTGATGAAATAAGTACTGATCAGCCTCAACCCAGGTTGTTAAAATACTTTAAAAAATGTATACCCTCTTTAAACCAATATTTTTTTTTTATTATTCTTAATGAAAATTTACAGAGATTTTGGACTTCATTCATTGTTGCTCTTTTTGCCTTGCCCACCCCCCCTTTTTTGTTCTTCTCTTAGAAAAGTAAAAAAAATTCTTTCACTGTTTTACAATCCCTCCCCTCAAGTCCACTCCACTATACAGCCTTCATTCTCGACTCATGCCATGACAATAATACCTAATCATATATACCTTTTAAAGAGCTCTCTCTCTCTCATCTGTTTCAATGCAGTATATATAATTTATCCCAACTTTCTCAGTCTCCACCCAACCCCGATTTTACGGGGTCAGTCCCATTTTACGACAGTGGCACTATGCAGTATTTGTCCTTTTGTGACTGGAGATATTTCACTCAGCATAAGGTCCTCCAGGGTCATCCATTTTGAATGCTATCTCATGAGTTCCTTGTTTTTCAATGCAGCGTGGTATTTCATTGTGTGAATATATCACAACTTCTCTGTCCATTCATTTGTTGATGAACACTTAGATTATTTCCAACTCTGCTTTTGTGAACAAAGCCATGATAAACATGGGTGTGCATATAATCTGCTTGGGTGGCAGGTATGGTTTCTTTGGGGTATATTCCCAGTAGTGGATGCTGGGTCAAATGGTATTTCTATTTGCAACTTTTTGAGAAAGCGCCATCCTGCCTTCCACAGTGGTTGCACCATTTTACACTCCCACCAACAGTGAATAAGGGTTCCAATTTATCCACAACCTCGCCAGCATTTGTTGTTTGCTGTTCTGTTAAATTTTGCTATTCTTACTGGGGTGAGATGATATCTCATAGTTGTTTTGAGACAACCTAGTCTTAAACCTAATTTTTTTTTTTTTAATGAGTAGAAACCTGTAGGAATGAAAGGATTAAGTACTTTGTCCTAAGCTGCACAAAAAGATGGTTTAAGATCTGCTTTTTTCCATTGAGAAGCTGGGTAAGAAAGTTGAACTTTATGAAACAAGGCATGTGAACATTACACTCACCTGTAACTATTCACACGATGTACATTAAGTAATCTGATAGTCAGTTGACATGTCTGTGCAGACTATAGTGTAGTTTAACAGAAAAGTGTGCTTTTCCATTCTAACATTTTTTCTTCTTCAGGATCACACTTTATAACAAAGCTGAGTGGGTAACAGATCCAACTTGCCGCTTCATGAGCTCATTCCTCTTGAAATGTCTGTTCTGGGAACATGATGTAATTACCATGCCCATATAATAGGACCATGTTCACTTGTTATTTCTCAAATACTCTCTGTACATCAATGTTCTGCCTTACTTTGGAAACTTCTATATGTCTAGGGTGTATAGCAGTTTCAGTAGCAATTGGCCTGAACCAAAACAAAATCCTAAATCAAAGCAGTAAGACTTCGTCTGTCCACCAATGAGAACTGTGGCATAATGTAAATTATTTGCCCAAGTACACAGAAATTGGAACTAGAATCCAAGTTCTCGCCCCACTCACTGCTCTGACTCGCATTTCTCCAACTATGGCACACAGAGCACTGCCCTGGAAAGTGCTAATAGGTGTGCCTCAGCGAGCAGGGACCAGACCAGATAAGCCTGAGGAGGAACTCATCCCTATTCCATAACTTGGAGTCATGATGTATGTTAATGTAGTAAATAATTTCCACAATCAAATCAGAAAACCCTTTTTGGATGCCTCTCTTAACATACTGAAACACAGTGTTCCTCCAATTCCCGTGCGAGAACTGCCTGGCCACTAGGGTGGATTTGGAGGTATCAGCACCCAGATTTCACACCTTGCTCTCATTTTGTCTTCCCCACTGCCCCCTACCTTTGCAGCATGAATTGACCTTCACATAGCTTTATTTTACTCTCCTGAGTTCCTTTTGAGGAAGACTAATTCCAGTCAGTATTCTGTCAACAAGGGAGTTCTGGGGGCCTACTGGTAAAAGAACTCACGTGGCGCTCTGCCTCCCAGCCCTACCCAAGAACTACAGACGACTTCTTTTTCTGCGCAGACTTCTGGGCCAGGGTACCTGCAGATAACACAGCCCTGCTTGCTGAAACTGAGGAGGACCTGAAGCATTTGCTGTGGAAGATCAGGGACTGCAGCCTTCAGTATAGGCTCAATATCAAGAAAACAAAGATTCTCACCACTGAGTCAATCAAAATCATGATGGATAGTGAAGAGATTGACATTGTTCATAGTTTTCATTTGCTTGGCTCCACAATCAACACTCTTGGCACCAGCAGCCAGGAAATTAAAAAACATATTGAGATGGGAAATTCTGTGTTTAGAGACCTCTCTAAAGTACTGAAGCAACAATGTCAGTCTGGAGACTTAAGGTGTACCTGATACAAGCAGTGGTCTTTGCAAACACTTGCTATGCATAAGAGAACTGGACAATGAGTAGGGATGGTAGAAGAATTGATGCCTTTGAACTGTGTTGTTGGAGAAGAGTATTGAATATACCATGGACTACTAAGAGAATGAACAGATTTGTCCTGGAGAGGGTGAAGGCAGAATGCTCCTTGGAGGCAAGGATTCTGAAGCTTCATCTGATATACTTTGGACATGTTGCAAGGAGGGACCAGTCCTTGGAGAAGGATGTAATGCTTGGAAGGGTTAAGAACAGTACAGGAGAGGAAGGCCCACTATGAGATGGATTGATTCAGTGACTGGGGTAATCGGGATGAGTGTGTCAGAGACAGATTGGGACAGGATAGAGCAACATTTAGGGCTGTTGTACATAGGGTCACTATGAGTCACAGGTGACTCGACGGCACATAACAGCAACAACAACAGTGGTAAGAAGTTGCCCTGCAATCCCAAAGTTATGTGGTTCAAGTCTGCCAGCTGCTCCACAAGAGCTCCACAGTCTCCTCCCATGTGACTGATTAACTGCCTCTGAAAACCCACTGGAGGGTCAGCTATAGGTTAGTGTCAACTTGATGGTGTTGTTGCTATGTTGTTATGTGCCGTCGAGTCGCTTGCGACTCATAGCCCTCATAGTACAACAGCCCTAAACCCTGCTCTATCCTGTGCCAATCTCACTGCCTCTGACACACCCATCCTGATTACCCCAGTCACTGAATCAATCCACCTCATAGAGGGACTTCCCCTCCTGCACTGTCCCTCCACCCTCCCAAGCATGATGTCCCTCTCCAAGAACCTGTCCCTCCTTACAGCATGTCCAAAGTATGTGAGATGAAGCCACAGAATCCTTGCCTCCAAGGAGTAGCCTGGTTTAACCCTCTCTGGGATGAATCTGTCTGTTTTCTTGGCAGTCCATGGTACATCCAATACTCTTCTCCAGCACCACAGCTCAAAAGCATCAATTCTCCTTTTGTCCTTCCTAGTCATTGTCCAACTCTCTGATGTATAACAAGCTATTGCAAAGACCATGGCCTGTATCAGACGCACCTTAGTCTCCAGAGTGACACCGTTGTTCTTCAGTACTTTAGAGAGGTCCCTAACAGCAGACTTTACCATCGCAATACGTTTTTTGAGTTCCTGGCTAATGGTGCCAAGAGTGTTGACCGTGGAGCCAAGCTGACTTAAGTTGTTAACAGTCTCAATCTGTTTGCCATCCATCCTGATGCTGACAATTGGTCCAGTGGTGAGAATCTTTGTCTTCTTGACATTGAGCCTCAATCCATATTGAAGGCTGTACTACTTGACCCTCTGCAGTAAGCGCTTCAGGTCCTCATCAGTTTCAGCAAGCAGGGTTTGTGTCATCTGCATAACGCACATTGTTACTAGATCTTCCACCAATCCTGACGCCACACTTCTCATAGAGCCCATTCTCTCGGATAATCTGTTCTGCATACAGGTTGAAAAGGTATGGAGATAGGACACATCCCTGGTGTACACCTTTCCTAATTTTGAACCATGCAGTGTTTCCCTACTCTGTTCTGACGACTGCCTCTTGGTCCACAACAACAATCTGTCAACACATTCCTATATGAAATCTAGTCATGTTCTCCTGATTCAGATATAGTAAGAAATACTTAAGTGTCTTACCTCGTCCCTGAAAGGTTGGATAAATGAACTTTGCCTGGTATACCACCAGATCAGAAGTGAGTAGAGGGCAGCTGGAGGCATTAGGCTACACCTTAGCTCCAAAGAACTAAGTCAGGAAGCAATTGTCAAGAGGTCCCAAGGGGAAGGTATGAGGAGATGCTGTGGGCCAACCAAGTGGTGGCCAAAAGCAGAGTGACAATATGAGCTATTATTGAAGCCAGAAGAATTTGTTGTTTGGGGGGTTTTGTTTCAGGTTATGTTTGTTTTTGTGACTTTTTGTTTTGGAATTTTATCCCCCCAATAAAACAGAATATTCTGATGGCCTAGGTAATGCCCCATACTGCCATCCCAGGGGCATGGAGTTCGAATCTACTAGCTGCTCTCCTGGAGAAAGACAATTATCTCCCATTCAATTGGGTATCAGCTATGAATCGATTCCAATTTGATGATACATAACAACAACAACAACAACAAAGCTAATTAATTTTTTGTGTGACATTTTCATATTACTTGATAAAGTGGTTTTATTATGATGAACTTATTTTAGAATATAAAAATCTTTTTCTACAGTATTAAAGTAACATTTGACACCTTCTGATATGATCTCCCTAATCATCTGTAATACCTGGTATTCTCACTCTTTTTTGTAATCCCTTCTTTTGGAATGTGAGATGTTATTGGTGTGCTTCTCAGAGTATGCCAGAAGTAACAGACTGTCTCTTCTGAAATTTAGCTATAAAACACCATGGCTTCCATCTCTTGGATTACTCTTGCTGGGGTACATCTGATTCAAGCCATAGTCTTTTATTTATTTACTATGCATCTGGAAATTAGACAGTTACTAAGGATGTTAGAAGAACTGATGTCTTGGAGTTGTTGTATTGGAGAACAGTGCTGAATATCTCATGGACTGGCAAAAGAACAAACAAGTATATCCTGGAGTAGGTGCAACCAGGGTTATCCTTGGAGGCAGGATGAAGCTTCATCTCACAGATTTTGGGCACATTGTTCAGAGCCAGTCCTTGGAATAGGACATCATACTTCGAAAAGTGAAGGATCAGCAAAAGAGAAGAAGACCCTCGACCAGATGAATTTACACAGTGAATGTAGCAGCGGGCTCAAGTGTAATAGAAATAATGAGGATGGCACAGGATAGGGCAGGGTTTAGATCTGTTGTTCATGGGTCACTATGAGTCATATTCTGCTGGATAGCAATCAACAGTGTCATCCCAGTGAACAACCTACATGCTGTTCTTGAAAAGAGAAATTATTATCAATTATTAAGATTTAGCCATATATTAACATGTACATCTTTTCGTGTGTGATGCAACAATTGTAGCAGAAAGTGAAAGGTCAGTGTGAATATATACTAAATACACAACGCATTCTTTTCCTTTCATTATTAATGATATTTATTTCAAAAATATTTAATCTAGCACTGATAATAAAACCAAGTGGAATATGGGAATGACAAGCATAACCTAAGACTAGTTTAGGCAAGCCATGATATATTTTCTTTACTGTTAAAAGCCATAATATGAGAGGAGCTCTGGTGGTCTAATGGCAAGAAGCTGCACTGCAATCCCGACAGCACTTGGTTCAAATCCACCAGAGGCTCCACTGGAGAAGGAGGGGCAATGTCCTTCTGTGCCAGTCAGATCCAATTCGACAGTACACAACAAGAAAAGAAAGAAAGAAAAATGGGGGGGGGGGAAGCCATAATCTTGTTGTGATGGTTGTTGTGTGCCATCAAGTCAGAACAGACCCATAGAAGACCCTCCAGCAACTTTTCAGAGGCAGTTAATCGCACGGGAGGAAATTGCCCATCTTCCTCTCATGAAACAATGGTGGTTCAAACTGTGTCTTTGGGTTGGCAGTGCAACTTCTGTTAAAAGCTATAATCTGGGGAGGAGATCGAATAGTGGATAAAGAGCGGAGGAAGAGGCACTGACAGATATCTGGACTAGTTGCAGGTAGGGTAGGGATGGGTGGGCTGCCTATCACATCACATGGAGTAACTTTACCCCAGTATGACCCTTTTCTCATCTTATGGATTTGAAGTTGGGTAAGTGCTCTTTCAGTATAAAAACATACATTATTGTGTCTTTGATAGAAAAATGAACAGTCTCCTACCTTATGATTTACTGCCTCTGCAAACCCTCTGGAGCATTGACTGTGAATCAGGTTCCAGCTCGAAGGTGTGTAACACCACCACCACAGTATTGTATTAGACTGGTCTCTCTCCAGTACTGTGCTTAGAGACCAGGACCACCAGAGAGCTGCTCATGGAAAGCAATCTTGTTTGCTTTCTGAGTTGGAGAGTATTACATAGTATTTAAGTAGACTCCGCACCCAAACAGTATCATTACAAAATATGGCATTCTTTCTCTCTGATCACTTTGAGCAAGTTTCTAAACAGATGATATTAATAAAATGCTGATATTAGTAGGCAGCTCATAAGATTGCTCTCTAATTAAATAAGTTAAAATAGAGAGAGCACCTAGACAGTGTTTTGCACAAAATAAAGAATCAGGGAGCTCTGGTGGCCCAGTGGAAGGAGTGGCACTATCAACCCAAAGACAGGCAGTTCAAATCTACCAGCTGCTCTGAGGGAGAAAGATGGCCATTCTCTTCCTGTGCATTTTATAACTTCCGAAAACCTGCCGGGGGGTCAGCTTCTGAACTGATAGCAATAAGAAGTAAAAAATGAGGTAAGAATTATTATCATTATTCTGATTTTCCATTCCAAGGACAGAGATTTCATGTCTCAGTGCTTATAAAGTGTACCCAGTACTGTTGTTTCCAATTTATAGGGATCATATTGTACAGAATAGAGCTGCCCCATTGAGATTCCAAAACTGTAGTATTGTTTGTTTGTTTGTTTTTGTTTTAAGAATTTCATGAATTGTGATTTGAGTGAAGGTTTCTAAAGTAAATTAATTTTTCATTCAGTCATTCAAATATATTTTCTTCAGTATGCTTCAGAGTTGGACAGTGAACAAGAAGGATAGAAGGAGAATTGATGCCTTCAAGCTGTGGTGCTGGAGAAGAGTATTGAGAATACCATGGACTGCTAGGAAAACAAACAGATTTGTCCTGGAAAGGGTTAAACCGGGTGGCTCTTTGGAAGCAAGGATTCTGAGGCTCCGTCTAACACACTTAGGACTTGTTGTGAGGAGAGACAGGTCCTTGGATACGGACATCATGGTTGGTAGGGTGGAGGGACAGTGCAGGAGGGGAAGGCCCTCTATGAAGTGGATTGATTCCGTGACTGGGATAATCGGGATGGAAGTATCAGTCAGTGCGATTGGCACAGGACAGAGCAGAGTTTAGGGCTGTTGTACATAGGGTCGTTATGAGTCACAGGCAACTCGACGGCACATAACAACAACAGCATTAATTTTAATGCCTACAATGTAATTGCACATTTCCTGCTTCTCCCTGTAATTCTGATTTCCGTTAGTCCTTTTCTACCTCTCTGTGTCTTCTTTATTTATTGATTTTGTTCTGATAATCCCCTTATTGGATATTGTGTTTTCCTTTACCCAAGGTATTATGTGTGTTTTATCTATTTACTAATTTAAACTCCACCCCCCCTTCCTGTCCTTGGTAACCATCTTAGAATGATTGTGGCTGCATGTAAATCTTGCCTTAGATTGGTTGGTTTGTTTTGTTTTTGTGTAACAATGGTCTTATACTATTTTTCCATTTGTGACAGACCTATTTCACTTAGGCACTGTCTTGTGTTAGGCAGTGTTTTGTGAATTCTTTGGGGTTTTAGATTTGCATAGTAACTACTGTAATTTCTTTATTGACTTGTCTGTTGTTGGACATTTGGCTTATTTCCATCTCTTTGGTATTGCAAATAAGGCTGCAGTCAACATGGGTGTTAGTGTGGCAGCTCATATTTTTGAAGGCTATATACCTACTATCAGGATTTCTGGATCAAATGGTATTTCTCTTCCTTTGGAGGCACTACTTTTAGTACTGGCTGCACTATTTTGTATTCCCACCAGCAGTATATAAGAGATCCGTCTTGTCACACCGTCCCAGCATTTCTTACAATCTTACTGAACTTCGGCTTTGCTGTTGTTACCAAGGTGAGATGATATCTCGTTGTTCTTTTGATTTGATCTCTCTAATAGCTCTGAAAACCCACTGGAGGGTCAGCTACGGCTCAGTTCTCACTTGATGATACACAACAGCAGTAGCTGGTTAGGGAGCTCTGGTGGCTTAGTGGTAAGGAGTTGCACTTTCAACCCAAAGGAATGTAGTTCAGATCCACCAGCGGCTCCACAGGAGAAAGATGGGCAGTCTTCTCCTATGTGATTTGTAGCACCTGGAAACTCACTGGAGCATCAGCTATGAGTTGATCCCAACTGAACAGCAAGAAAATGGAATAGTTGGAAGACCAGCTGACTGGAAAAGATCGTATGATTGCCTGATCCACAATGGTCAGTACCGGTCCATCTGAGGCCATGAATGCCTAAGGTGTCAAACTATGTGTTCTCTTTAATTTGACAGCTCACAATTTTCCAGATATTAATGGATGTGTGAAAGCTGTTTAATGGTTTCCAATCTGAAGGACTCTACTTCCAGCACCAAACAACAATAGCAACAGCTGTAGGAGAAACAGCAAGGAGGTGGCTGTTTCATGTGCAGAGTTGTCCTCTATGACTGCATGATCTCCACTGTACTCTAATGTGCAAGGTGGATGAATCCTGACTGTTGGCATCAAGGCCCTTTCTGCATCCACTGCCAGGCTTCAACGTGGTCACCAGGAAAGAGTATACAAGGAGGTCAGGCTTCTGTGGCTCCGAGGGCCGTGCTCTAAGAAGGGCTGGTGTTTCTCAAGAACACACTGATTTCTGTTGAGTAACACCAAACAGGAAGTAAATCCAGAGCCTTTCCTGTGTGTATGCTTTCAAAAATTAAAAAAAAATCAATATTAACTAGGAGCTGTGTCAATTTTAGAAAAATAAACTTGATGAATCAGATCTGCTGACATGTAACTGACAACAGAAATACGGTCATATTTAAGCTCCCCACCAAATGAAGGTGAAAACGTTTTTCTTCAGCCATGTATTTTTGAGAGGTTTTGTTGGTCTTGGGAGTCCCTGGCTGGTTTAAATGGCTAACATATTCAGCTGCTGACTGAAAGTTTCAAAGTTTACCTGAGCTCACACAGAGATATCTCTAAAGAAACACTTGATGATCAACTTTGGAAAAATTCACCACTGAAAACCCCATGGAACACATTTCTGCTTGGACACAAAGGGGTCATCCTGAATCAGAATCAACTAGACAGCAGCTAGGTTTGTTTTCTTTTGTCAATGTTAGTATTTTCCCTCAATTTTGAGAGCTTTTGGAGTAATTTCAGTTCATAGTTTGTCATCTTATCTGAAATTTTTTAATCTTACATTTTTCTAGAGGAAATGGTAACTAATTTGTAAATGAACTTCTGGATTTATTGCTAGGAACATCCTCAGCCATGAACATACAAGCCTTTTTAGAATTGTAGACTAGGCTGTTGGTTACAATTGTTACTTCTTGTTGTTGTTGTTGTTGTTATTTACCATCAAGTAGCCTGTGACTAATAGTGATCTTGTGTACAACAGCTCTGAACTCTATCCTGAGCCAACCTCATCATCTCTGACACACCTACCCCCATTATCCCAGTCACTGTCTCAATCTGTCTCATCAAGGGTCTTCCCCTCCTGCTCTGTCCCTCCACCCTTCCAAGCATGATGTCCTTCTCCAAGGACTGGTCCCTCCTTGCAACATGTCCAAAGTATGTCAAACGAAGCTTCAGAATCCTTGCCTCCAAGGAGCAGCCTGGTTTTACCCTCTCCAGGACAAACCTGTTCGTTCTCTTAGCAGTCCATGGTATATTCAGCACTCCAGCACCACAGCTGAAAGGCATCAACTCTCCTTCTATCATCCCTAGTCAATGTCCAGCTTTCTGATGCATAGCAAGTAATTGAGAAAACCATGGCCTGTATCAGGAGTACCTTAATCTAGAAATAGCAAAATAAAAGGAGAAAAGAGATAAAATCCATTCTTTATTTTGATTCAAAGTGACAATTCATGGAATTCATTTTCGTACTAGATGTGGTCATGTTTTTCTCATTTCCTTTCTCAGTGAAATGTGTAACTCCTTGCTGATGGTAAACTAAAAATAGTCTTCTTTTCTGCTGTAGAAATATATCGTGGAGGAGAACTTGAACTGAATTTTAGAGACCAGGAGTACAGTTTCCTAGAAATGGAAAGGATATGTAGAAAGGGAGAGTGAACAGAGTAACTGAGAGAGTCTGATTCTTTTCTGCCATCCCAATGTTTTACCTACTTTTAAGTTTGTTTTATTGTGTTTTGTTGTGGCATATCTGTAATCATTACTGTGAGGAGTGTGCAGAAGCAACTTCATGAAGAGCACTTCCTTCACTGCACAGCTTCTATTAGTGTGGGGGGATTCAGAATTGAAGGCCAGGATTTACATCACTAGGCTCTGCTTTGTTGGTTTCCCTCCCCACTTCCCCTCTCCTTCCTCTCCCTTCCCTCCCTTTTTTCTCCTCTCCTCTCTCCTGTGATCTGCAGTGCTGACTTGGACCAAAGGCAGGGTTCGGTCTCGGTCTCACAGTCCTGTCCTTTGGATGTGGGAATTGTGATCTTTCCCAGTGATGCTGTTGGGAGTCTCTTAACGAGCTGGGAACACGGTTCTTGAAGAGTAGTTCCCAGCTCTGGTGTTCCTGGCCAAATAAAACATTCTGGCTCCAAGGGATGAGTAATTTTAGCAAAACACTTCAGACTGTTTAAGTTCAGCTCTGTCTCCGGCATTCGTTCTCACTGCCTGTAATATAGATATCCTAGAGAACTGCTGACCAGCTCTAGCAATGCAGAAACTAGCAATCAAACCTGTTACCACCAATTAAATTCCAACTCATGGTGACTCCTTGTGTGCGAGAGTAGAACTGCACCCCCATGGTGTTTGCCAGAAAATCCAACAATAAAAAAGAAAAATGGAATTAAATCAGACGAAGTTTTAAAAACAGAGTCACAGCATAATAATAAATAGAATAATTCAAAAGAAGTTATAACAATTCTAAATTCTGTATATGCACCTAACACTAAGGGAGATCTGGTGGCCTATTCTGTAGGGAGTGGTCTGGCTAGTCCAGGCAGTTCTAATCCACTAACAGTTCTTACGGGGGGGGGGGGATTTGCAGTCAGTCTCTTTCCATGAATTGAGATTTTTGAGTCTCAGAAACCCAAAGTGGGTTCTGTGAGTCAGTTCAAAATTCATGGCAATGAGTTTGAATTTTATGTCATAACACAGCTACAACATACATAGATGAAAAGTGGTAAAATTACTGGAGGGGGAGAAGAAAAATTTAAAGAAACCTGATAATGTTGTTGTTGCTGTTAGGTGTCATCGAGTTAAGTACATGCAACTTACAGCAATCCATCATTTCTGACACAGTTGAGCCCATTGCAGCAGTCACAGTGTCAGTCCATCTGGTTGAATATCTTTCTCACCAATCGTCCACCTTTCCAAGCATGATATTCCTCTCTAAAGAACAGCCTCTCCTAGCAGCATTATCAAAGTATGTGAGACACAGCTTTGTCATCTTTACCTCCAAGGAGCACTCTGGCTGCACTTTCTCCAAGATATATTTGTTCTTTCGGCATCCATTGGATATTCAGTACTCTTCTCTAACACCACAACTCAAAGGCATCAATTTTTCTTCTGTCATCCTTATTCATAGTCCAGTTCTCAGATGCATAGCAAGTAGTTGAAAAGACTATGACTTGAATCAAGCTTACCTTAATCCTCAAACTGACATCATAGCTCCTCAGTAATTTGGAGAAGTCCCTAATTACAGACTTTCCCAGTGCAGTTCATCTCTGGATCTCCTGACTGCTGGTATACGAAGGGTGCTGATTGTGAATCTAAGTAAGATGAAGTAAGTCATTGACAGTTTCAATCTTTTCTCTATTATGCTTGCTTTGTTAAAACTCAGGAGTACCTGAAGCATTTGCTGCAGAAGATCAAGGACTGCAGCCCTAAATATGGATTGAAGCACAACATCAAGGAAACAACCATTCTCACCATTGTTACAATTGGCAGCATCATTACAGACAGTGAAGAGATTGAGAGTGTTAACAGCTGCAGTTTGCTTGGCTCCACAATCAACACACTTGATACCAGCAGCCAGAAAATCAAAAGACAAATTGCATTGGGAAAGTCTTCTGTCGAGGGGCCTCTCCAGGGTACTGAAGAGCAACAGTGTTAGTCTGGAGACTAAGGTGTGACTGATCTGGGCCATAGTCTTCGCAACTACTTTCTGTGTGTCAGATAACTAAGCTGGACCGTGACTAAGGATGATAAAAGAAGAATTGATGCCTTTGAGCTGAGGTACTGAAGGAGAGTATTGAATATACCATGGACTGCTAGAAGAACAAACGGGTTCATCCTAAAGAGAGTGAAACTAGGCTTCTCCTTGGAGGCAAGCATTCTGAAGCTTTGATATACTTTGAGTGTGTTGTAAGAAGAAACCAGTCTTTGGAGAGGAACATTGTGCTTGGGAGGGTGGAAGGACAGCGCCAGGGAGGAAGACCCTAGATAAGATGGATTGACTCAGTGACTGGGGTCATGGGAGTAGGTATGTCGGACAATAAGGTTGAGATAGGATAGAGCAAGGTTTAGAGCTGTTGTTTATAGGGTCACTAAGCGATTCAACGTCACATAACAAAAACATCATAATGTTGCCTATCGGTCCACTGGTGAGAATTTTTGTTTTCTTAAAATTAAGATGTAATCCGTATTGAAGGCTGTATTCTTTGTTCTTCTTAATCAATAACTTTAAGTCCTCTTTACTTTACCAAGCAAAATTCTAACACAGGTTATTGTTGAGTCTTCCTCTGATCCTGATGCCATGTTCTTCTTCAGAGAGTCTAGCTTCACAAATTATTTGCCCAGCATACAGGTTGATTACGTATGGAGAAGAAAATATAATCCTGACTCACACCTTTTTAAGTTTTAAACCATGCAGTATTCCCTTGCTCTGTTCCCACAGAAGCCTCTTGGTTTAGATCTTGGTTTTGAACAATGAAGTGTTCTGGAATTCCCATTCTTCACAATATTATCTATAATTTGTTATGATCCGCACAAATGCCTTTGCATAGTCAAAAAAGCACAAATAGACCTTCTTCTGGAATTCTTTGCTTTCAGCCAAAATCCAGCTGACATTAGCAGTGATATTCCTTGTGCACAGTATCTCTAAACCCTCCTTGGACTTCTAGAATTTCTCTGTCAGTGGGCTCTTCTAGCCATTTTTTTATGATCTTCAGCAATATTCTGCTTGATGTAATATTAATTATATTATTCTGTTATTTCCACATTCTGTTGGATCACCTTTCTTGGGAATGGGAACAAATACAAATCTTGTTCCAGTCAGTCAGCCAGGCAGCTATCATCCAAATTTCCAGTTATGTACTTGTGAGCAAGTCCAAGGGCTGCATCTGTTTGTTGAAACATGTCAACTGGAAAAAAGGAAAGAATGAAAAGAAACATTTCAATTAGTATCCCATCAGTTCCTAGAGCCTTTTTTTTTTTTGTCAATCCTTTAGTGCAGCTTGAAATTCTTCCTTCATTACCATTGATTCTTGTTCATATGATACTTCCTGAAACATTTCATTGTCAGCCAATTATTTTTGGTATGATGACTCTGTGTATTCCCTCCATCTTCTTTTAATGACTCCTGAATCATTCAAGATTTTGCCCATAGCATTTCAAGGCATAATTTGTTTTTCAGTTCTTTCAGCTTGAGAAATTCTAAGCCAGTTCTTCCCTTTTTACTCTCCCATTCCAGCTCTCTGCACAGTCTGTTATAATACTTTCCATTGCCTTCTCAAGCTGCCCTTTGAAATAATTTGTATAGCTGTTTTACTTCAGTGTCTCATCCCTTTGTTTTGACTTCTTGATGCTCCACTGCAATTTTGAGAGTCTCTCCTGACATCCATTTGGGGTTTTTTCCCCCTCTTTTGTGTTTGTAATGACCCTTTGCTCTCTTCACGGAAAGTACTCTTGATGCCATCCCCCAGTTATTCTGGTCTTCAGTCATTTGTGTTCAGTGCTTCAAAACTATTCTTAAGATGTTTTTTAAATTCAGGTGGAATAGACTCAAGACCATATTTTGGTTCTTGGGGACTTGTATTAATATTTGTCATCCTCAATCTGAATTTGCACATGAATGATTGATGGTCTGTTCCACAGTCAGCATGTGGCCTTGTTTTCACTGCTGATAGCTAGTTTCTCCTTTCTACAGCAGTGGCACTATGCAGTGTTTGTCCTTTTGTGACTGAGGTATTTCACTCAGCATAATGTCCTCGAGGGTCACCCATTTTGAATAATATTGCATGAGTTCGTTGTTTTTCAGTGCAGCGTAGTATTCCATTGTGTGAATATTCAGGTTAGCACTTTAAAGAGGCCTTTGACTTCCTGACTGAAAATAAAGCATTAAAAAAAAAGAGGCCCTTCACAACAGATTTGCTCAATGTAATATGTCGTTTGCATTTCTTCACCACCCTGCCGTGGGTCTTGATTTTGGGTGCAATAGAAATTAAATCCTTGACAGTTTTTATCTTTGTTCTATTTATTATGACTTTCCCTATTTGTCCTAGTATGCCAATTGTATGGTTTTATAGCGTGGTTTTTTTGTTTGTTTATGTAAAGTACTATATGGTAAACATATTTAGGCTTATTAATTATACAGTCTTAGTTGCAACTAATCAACTCTCTACCTTGTAGTGAGCAAAAGCGGCCTAGACGATAGATAAATAAGTGTGAGTAGAAGTTGGACTATAGGAAGAGGTATATGATAACAACCTGCATTACACAGATGACACAAATCTTATTTGTTGATGGTGAAGAGGGTTTGAAGCATTTACTCTGAAGCCCAAAGACTATATATGCTTCAGTATGTCTTCTACCTCAAAGAAAACAATAATCTTCATACTTGGACCAATAGACAACATTGTAATAAATTGTGAAAAGACTGAAATTTGTAAAGACTTACTTTTCCTTAGATCCACTCTCAACACATATGGAAACTGCAGTCCAGAAATCAAACAGTATACTACATTGGACAGTTCTGTTGCAGAAGTTCTCTTTAAAGTGTTGATGAGGAAGGATTTCACTTTGAGAACTAAGGTATGCCTGACCCAAACTATGATATGTACAGCTGCTTCATATTAATTTGAAAGTTAGGCAATGAATAAAGAAGATCCACAAAGAATTGATGCCTTTGACTTGTGGTGTTGATGAACAAATAGTTCTGTTTTGGAAGAAGTATAGTGAGAATGCTCAAAAGTGAGGATGGTGTTCCCTATGTGACAGAGAGAAAGAGCCTTCCTCTGGAAGCTACTATGCTGAACTTGAACTTTTTGGCCCCTTAATGGCAAGAGGATATATTTCTGTTTGTTAAACAATGACAGCAAAAAACCAAAGCAAGAATGGTAAGACTGCATCTCACATACTCTGGCCATGGTTTGAGAAGAAACCAGTCCCTAGAGAAGTGCATCATACTTGGTAAATCAGTTGTTGTAGTTGTTGCATACCATCAAGTCAGCCGACCCTTCAGTGAGTTTTCAGAGGCAGGTAGAAGAGATTGCCCATCTTTCTCCTGTGAAGGAGATGGTGCAGTCAAGCCACATGTCTTTGAGTTGGTAGCCCAATTCCTTACCACTAAGCCACCAGAGCTCTCATGGAAGGATAGAGCGTCAGCAAAAAGGAAGCCGACCCTAAATGAGATAGAGTGACATAGTGTCAGCCACAGTGAGCTCAGCACAGTGGAGAGTACAAGGCTGGTGCAAGACTGGGCAGTATTTCCTTCTACTGTACATAGGATCGCTATGGGTTGAGCCAAGTAAATTGTGCCTAATAGCAAGAACATATACTCATGGATCAATGAAAATTAATAATAACATTTTTTTAAATATAGAATTAAATAAAAGTGCAATCTGCAGTTTTAAGTTATAATTGAGGGGTGTAGCTTTAATGTCTACATTAGAAAAGGAGAATAAGATTCAGTGAGCTAAATGTCCACCTTAAAAAAGAGTGAACATGAAGAAAATAAAGAACAAAATTAATGTACTAGAAATAAAAGATTAAATAGAATACATTAATGAATAGAAAATAAAATGCTTTAAAAAATAAAAAACCTCTAGCAATGTTAAGGGGGGAAAAGAGTAAATAAACAATAGTTTGTTGTTGTTGTCATTATGGTTGTAAAGTGCTGTCAATTACAACTCATAGCAACCCTGTGAACCATAGATCTGAACCTGTCTTATCCTGTGCCATCCTCATTATCTCTGACACACTTGAGCCCTTTACTGTAAAGAATAGTTGTTCTCACTAATAAATATGAAAAGTTGTTGTTGTGTACTGTCGAGTCGGAACTGACCCATAGCTGACCGACCCTCCAGCGGGTTTTCAGAGGCAGTTAATTGCACAGGAGGAGATTGGCCATCCTTCTCCCATGGAGCAGCTGGTGGCCTCAAACTGCGCACCTTCAGGATGGCAATGCAGCCTCTTGCCACTAGGCCACTAGAGCTCTCAGTTAGGCAAATTCTTAATTTAACTGGAAAACTACGATGCATTCAAAACTGAGGTAAGAATAAATAGACAGTTGTATAACATCTTATAATCATCTGACCATTAAATGTTTGAAATACTAAGTTAACACTAAAAAGAATACTAGACTCTACTGCTTTTACTAATAAATTTTACCAAATATGAAAGAATAATCTCAACTGTATACAAACAATATGAGGTAATATAAAAGAAGAAATGTTCTCAACTCTTTTTTGAAGTAAATGTAACATTAATATCTAAACTAGGCAAGTCCAAGAAAAGAGATTGTCAATCTCACTGTTGAATAGAAATGAAAAAAATTTTAAATAAAAATATTAATGGGAAAGCTAGCTATGTATTTTTAAACCCTATATCCTGGTTAACTTGAGACTTATTTTACAAGTAAAAAGCAGGTTGAGTTAACATTAGAAACCTGTCTTTATAACTCACTACATTAGTACATTATAGGAGAAAGCTCATTAAATCATCTCAAAAAGCGTTTAAGTCAAACACTTCATTATGAAAAAAATCAAAGCAACAGACAAACCTTTTAGCAAATAAGGAACTTAAACTCCGTAAAACTGTATGTAGCATCAAAAGTAATGTGGGTGCTAAAATCATGAACTCTGGGAGTCTGCTCTTTATTTGTTGTATATATTTGGATAAAAATAAATTTTAAAGGCTTTTATCATTTTGGCTTTCATCATTACTTTCTTAAAGTCAGCTGTGTTGAGAAATAATTTATATTAAAATTAACCCTTTTACTTTTTTTTCCATGAGTTTTGCTAATGCATGTAGTTATGTAGCCACTACTAACCACATTAAATAATCAAACATTTCCATTACTCTTAAAAGGCCCTGGGAGTTGTGATGGTGTAGTCTGCCTTTGACCACCTCTGTCAGTAAACCACCAAAGGCTCAGGCCTCATGGGAGAAAGAAGAGTACAATTTACAGCCTCCAAGAACCTGTTGGAGGGTCAACTACAAGTTGGTTGCAACTTGATAGCAAGAAGTTTGTGGTTTATTGTTGGTTTGGGGTCGTTTTAAGTACCCACTGATCTGTTTTCTGTCCCTATAGTTTTGCCTTTCCAGAATGTCATATAAACGGAATCATATACTATGGAGTTTTTCAAACCTGGCTTCTTTGGTTTAGCATATTGCTGTTGTTGTTGTTATGTGCTATCAAGTCAGCTGTGACTCATAGTGCAGCTAGGTACAACAGCCCTAAACCTTGCTCTATCCTGTGCCAACTTTACTGTCTCTGACACACCTACCCCCATTACCCCAGTCAGTGAATCAATCCATCTCATAAAGAGTCTTCCTCACCTGCACTGTCCCTCCACCCTCCCAAGGGTGATGTACCTCTCCAAGGACTGGTCCCTCCTTACAGCATTCAGTTGAAACTTTGAAATCCTTGCCTCCAAGGGGCAGCCTGCCTTCACCCTCTCCAGGATGAACCTGTTTGTTTTCCTAGCCATCCATGGTTTATCCAACACTCTTCTCCAGCACCACAGCTCAAAGATATCCGTTTTCCTTCTGTCATCCCTACTCATTGTCCATCTCTCTGATGCATAGCAAGTGATTGCAAAAACTATATATAACCTGTGTCAGGTGCACCTTAGTCTCTAGACTGACACTGTTGCTCTTCAGTACTCTGGTGAGGTCTCTGACAGTAGACTTTTTCCCAACACAATATGTATTTTCATTTCCTGGCTGCTGGTTCCAAGAGTGTTGACTGTGGAGACAAGCAAACTAAAGCTGTTAACAGTCTCAATCTCTTCACCATCCATCACGATGCTGCCAATCGGCCCAGTGGTGAGAATCTTGGTTTTCTTGATATTGAGCTTCAATCCATATTAAAGTCTACAATCCTTGACCTTCAGCAGCAAGCGCTTCAGGTCCTTCTCAGTTTCAGTAAGCAGGGTTGTGTATCTGCATAAAGCAGATTGTTGATGAGTCTACCTCCTATCCTGATGCCACATTTCTCCTCATAGAGCTCAGCCTCCATGATAATCTGTTCTGTATATAGAATGAAAATATATGGAGGTAGGACACATCCCTAGCATACATCCTTCCCAATTTTGAACCATGCAGTGTTCCCATTGCTCTGTTCTGCCAACTGCCTCCTGGTCCAAGTACAGGTTTTGCATTAGCACAATCAAGTGTTCTGGGATTCCCATTCTTCTCAGAGTCAGCCACAGTTTGTTGTGATCCACACAGTCTAACACCTTTGCATAGTCAGCGAAACACAGACATTTGTCCGGTATTCCCTTCTTTCAGTCAAGATCCATCTAACATTAGCTACAATATCTCTAGTGTCACGGCCTGTTCTAAACCCATCCTGCACTTCTGGTGGTTCTCTGTTGATATGCTGTTCTAGTAGTTTTTTTGGATAATCTTCAGCAGAATCTTGCTTGCATGTGATATTCGGTCCATTTTATAGTGGCCCTGTGTATTAACATTAAATGCAACCTAGTCCTGCTCCATTGCTCCCTTACTGTGCTTGAACCTGTTGTGGTAGCCTGAAGGCAATCCATTGCCTGAAGCTTTTCCTCTTTTTCATTGACCTCTTCCAAAAATAATGCTCTTCTCCTGACAGCTTGGCCAAAGAATGTGATAGGAAGATTCACCATCTTCATTTCTAATAAGCAAGGCTACACAAGAGATAGTTGTTCTTTTTATGGTCATATAGTGAATATTCATCACCAATACCACAGTGCAAAGGTATCAGTTTTTCTTTGGTCTTTATTATTCAACTGTCACATTCATATGAAACATATCCACACTGTTGTACATTTTAGTAGTTTGTCTGCTCCTGCACTACAATGCTGAAGGTACATAGTTCAAATCTACCAGCTGCTGTATGGGAAAAGGATGGGCAATCTTCTCCTGGGTGATTAACTGCCTCTAAAAACCTGCTGGAGGGTCAGCTATGGGTCGGTTCTGACTGGATGGTACTTAATAACAACAGTGTTTTATTACACAGTTGTACCACATTCTGTTTATCCGTTTACCATTTGAAAGATACTGAATTTTCAGGGTTTGGCAGTTTGACTAAAGCTGCTATAAACATTTACATACAGACTTTTATGTATATTTCTTTATTATTCTTAAACATTTAGGAATGTTCAGATGATAGATGTATGTTTAGCTTTTTTTTTAAATTTTTTGGGAAAAACATATTGGGGGTACAAGGAGGTGAGGGTTGGGGGCAGAAGGGAGAGGATGGGCCAGGATGCAGTTGCAGAGCTGCACAGTTTGGTCAGTGGGGGGAGCAGGTGAAGGAAATTATGAGGATCCAGTGGGGATCAGATGCTACAGAGGAATGACAAGCATTTTCCAATGGTAATTAAACCAACTATCTTATTGATTTGGGAATTGGATGCCGACTCTCTGGCTTCTTCATGCTGAACAGGGGCGTAGATGTAAACGGGGGAAGGGAGGACACTTTATCACCTTACTGGTGGTCTTGGGTTAAAGCTGCTTGCCTTCTTGCTCTGTTAGAAGATATTTTCCTGTCATTTGCTCCCCTTTGGACCACAAAGTGTTTTCCCAGGTGGGTCCAGTGGGGATGGCTGGTTGAACCCAGAGGCTCCAGCCTCCTTTGCTTCCTTAGCTGTCAGTTGTATTTCCTTTTTGTCATTTCATATTTCAGGGTCAATTCTGGAGTAAAACTCAGTGTTAAGGTTACCTATAGGATAGGGAGCAAATCTAGAGAGAACAAACTTGTGAGTTACAAATAGAAGGGCTTTGAGGGTGTTGCTTTCAGGTTTGCTGGGGAGAGGGTGGCAGAAGGTGGCCTAGATAACATTCTCTGGATACCCTAGGCATTCTTTTTTTTTCCTTCCCCACCCAGGGGTCAGATGGCACAATCTGGGGACTGAGGAGCTCACACTGAGGGCCACGACGGGTCGCCCTGAGCCCGAGGCTGGCGGCAGCCCGACCCGAGCAGGGCAACACCCCCTAGGAGCTGGCTGGTATACTCCCCCTCCAATTGCCCTTACTCCAGTCTGGTCCCCTCACCTGACTGAGGATTATGTATGTAGTCAGGGATAGTGTCTCCAATTCCAGCACCACCACTTTTATCCCCCCATAAGTGGTCATACTATATTTTGAAGTAGGTGTCACTGCCCTTCCCCTTTATATATGGTAAAGGGAACCTGAGGATGGTGAACAGATTTCCCCCAGGTCTAACCATCTTTTGGCAGAAGCATTCAACAGAACAAAATATGTGGTGCATTTAGGATGTCGGTTCTCTTGTGCATGCTGCCACTGTTAGTTGTCATCAGACTCACAGTGACTTTTGGCAATCCATTCATCTTCTTTGACCCATTCCTCCTTGGGAATCCTTGAATTCCTGTTGTTGAGCCTCGATCTTCACTGAGGGCAAGTCACCAACTGTTTAACTGTTCAATTATCAATAAGCCGAAGTCTGTAGAAGGCCATAGTGGCCCTGCTTTAAGTGGTTTGCTGCTCCTGCAGCTCACCACACTGTCTCTGCCTCCGCCACCATCTTGGATCTCAGCAATTCTATGTTTAACTTTTTAAGAAACTCCCAAACTCTTTCCCAAGGTGGATATATAGTTTTGTGTTCCACCAACAGTGAGTGTTGTAGTTGATCTGAATCCTCATCAAAATTTATTGTTTGTTTGCTTGCTTACATTTTAAGTTTATTCAAATAGCTGCGTGGTGGTGTCCCACTTTTATTAAATATGCATTTTTCTAATAAGCATATTTTCATGTGTACTTTCTCATCTATATGTCTTTTTTGATGAGATATATATCAAATCTTTTGTTCATTTCTTAACTAGTTTGTCAATTGAGTTTGAAGGGTTCTTTATACACACTGGATAAGGATCCTTTGTTGAATGTGTGATATGTAGATATTTCATCCCAGACCATGCTTTTGTACAGTCTTTGTTCTTTGGGTTTGTTTTATTGTTGAATTTTTTTTTCTTTAACTGTGTCTTCCAAAGAGCACAAGTTCTTATTTTTCACTGCAGTCCAATTTGTCATTTTTTAAAATGGCTGTTACTCCTGGTGTTACAGCCAAGAAATTATTGCCTAGTTAAAGGTTGCATATTTTCCCCTAAAAATCTTACCATTTTAAATTGTACATTTAGGTCTGTGATCCATTTTTAGTTACTTCATATTTGCAGTGTGATACAAATTGGCAAGCTTTTTATTTGCTTGGTTAGTTTGTTGATTTTGTTGTTGTTTGATATGGTTTTTCCCATTTGGAAATAGTAAGTGAATTCATCCTTTACTTGTCACATATTTAGAGGGAAGACATTCAAACTAGCACCTTAAATGTTTTCTCAAGTATAGATTTTTTTTTTACTTTTTAAAAGTTTTTCTTTTATACTGATATATTTACAAAGTATGTGTACATTGTTTTTCACACCAGATCTTTCCCATTTCCTTCACCCACAACCCACCCATCAAATTGTGCAAGCCTATGATATGTGCACCCCACACCCACCCATCCTCACCTCTCTGCTTCTTCTTTCCTGTGATGTTAAAGTTTTCTCAAGGGTTCTGACCCTGGCTCTGTCTGGCTTCATCAGGATATGCCTTGCCAGAGTCTCTCTATTGTCTTGTTTGCTCTCTCTCTTATGTTGGTCTCACAGCTGTTGATGATGTTAAGGACACTGATCTGCTACATGTGTGCAGTTGAGGCAGCTAATGACTACAACCCCAGGGGAGCTAGGGTGTGAAAGGTGAAGATTCAAAAATTCATTTCACTTACACCTCACCTGGCTGTGTGGTTGGGTCTAAGACAATGGATAGAAAAGCCATTCTTCTTTTAAAAAAAATAACAATCTTAACACCACAACAGTTGACAAATGTCTCAAAATCCAAACAAATAATAAAATATCTTCATTAATGAACTGTTTGACATACTGTTTTTAATTCCTTTTTTTATGTATTTTACTTCAGATTTATTGACTCCTTTTTCACATAATTTTATAACAATTTCTATAAAATACATAGAGAAATCATTTTTCATTTGACTGATTAAAAATTTATAAGCAAGATGCATATAATGCTTGATTCCATAGGCAAACAACTTGGTTGTTTATAGTATGGCTACATAAAAATGTATAGTATGGCTACTATAAAAATTTTTATAAACTAGTTTCTTTACAACTGTATACAATGCACTATCTACCATATTCCTGACAGGAGACACCTTCCATTTTGAATTGGCAAAAATACCTAATTCTCCACTTATGATTGTGCATTTTGAATGATGTGAGCACAGACTAATTTCTCATCTCATACAACCCAAAAATGGTGTCCTCTCTGCTTCACACTGAGTTCTAATGGCATTGGCGTCATGTTCCACAGCCTCTGGTTTGCCCCTTTGTATCAGAATATCTGGTGAGTTGGCACAGAGTAGTAGAAGTATTCTCAGAAGTCTCTCTACACTAGAACAACTAGCAGAAATTTAACTATGGATGGAAGTGGCTGCAAATCACACAAATGTCCTGTTAAATTCAAACCAAATGTATTTCCAGCGCAGTTCCCTCTAAATCCTCAAGACGCTCACGGCCACTCCAACGCCACTCATTAGGGGATGTGTGACAGTAGGGAATTCTGAGTGGAAATAGGCCTTCCCACGTTGTGGTAAAATATCTTCCTTTCAAAAATTTTTTTTTAATTTTTTTATTATTCCTTTTAATGAACACAAATAATTTTTTAAAAATCACCTCACTCTGATTTTTAAGCCAGGGTCCTTCTCAGAGCCTATACATGGCTTATTCAAGTAAGAACCCTGAAGCTTATGCTAGGAAACTAGACACACTATTATAATTCTCCAAAAGAGGGAGAATGCAGGGATTGGGGAGAAGTTATACAGTCCTCTACATTAGCTTGCTTTGCTGCTATGAGATGGAAAAGGACAGCATATTTAACTCCTCTTTTGGAAAAACTTGCCCAATCCTATATCAAACCCAAAAAGTCTGGTTCACTTTATTTTCTTAATTTGAGTAAACTTCTCAAGAAGTTAGGCATGGGGTGGCGCTCTCATGATGATGCCACGTCAGGACCAGCATTAGTCTCTGGGACTGAGTGGCAAACGGCTTGCCCAGCCTCCTCTGTCTCCAGCAGGAGAACATAGTGCTGGAAGAGGATTCCATGCAATGGGGTTTTTGGATCCTCATATTTTTTTTCAGCAAATTTTTTTTTTTAGGAGAGTGTGGAAACTATAGAAATAGCAGCCTTACTTCATAAAGTGAATAGTCTCTTGGAGCCAGAAAACATCATAGTTAAGGAAACAACTAATTTATTCAACCTACAGCAATATAAGATGATCTCATCTTGTATGTTAAAAGAGTTCAGATGAAATAAGTTTTTTGGAACGAGAACTATCTCTATTTAGAACATTTGATTAACATGATGTTTTAAATATTTCTCATGGGGTTTGTTGCATAAGAGTTACATACCTTTAAAAATATGTTATTTCTTTTTAATAAGATTGCTTAACACAGACTGTACTTTTCAGTTATCAGATTATGGAGAAAAGGAGGAATGTAGAGTTCAGAAGTATTTTTTAAAGATTACTGTTAGATTGATCTTGGCAATTCTTTACTGTAGGCCATCCTTTTTATCTTAAAGTGTTTTTAAAGCTAATAAAAAGATATAAGGCAGTTAAAACTAAGTGATTCTTTTGGAAGGAAAATTTTTAAATCAAGTATTTGCTCAGAACTATGTAACAAGGAGTATTCTAAGCATTTAAGATAGTTATATAAGTGAACAAAATTTTCAAAATTTTTGCTCTCATAGAATAGATAAACAAATTAACTTGGATCAGGGAAAGACAATGTATAATAAGGGGAAAGTCAGCACAAAATGATCAAAGCAAAGGAAAACTTTGAGTTAAAGGTTAATACTATTGTATGTACAATCCTGCAATTACAGTAATAATAATTTGTGAGTAGATACGTAGAAACATATGTGAACAAAAGTAGGAAAGTGCGTAGAACTATACCCACAGATATGGCAAGAAGCTGTGCTGCAATCCCAAAGGCACACAGTTTGAGGCCACCACCAGCTGCTTCACGGGAGAAGGATGGGTAATCTCCTCCCATGAGATTAACTGCTTCTGAAAACCCACCGGAGGGTCTGCTATGGGTCAGTTCCAACTCGAAAGTAAACAACTACATAACACATCCTTCACCAAAAAATATATGGAAATAATCCAAAAGACTAAGGAACCACATGAACCCATCCTCAAGGACTCTGAAACCAGAAAAACTAGACTGTGCCCAGCTAACAATGCTGACACTCTGAATCACAATAGATCACAATAGAAAGTTGTGGATAAAGTAGGGGGGAAATGGAGAATAACAGTCAAGCATAAAACAGACTATACTCAATGACGTGATATTCTGCTGGGACCCCTGAGACCATAGCTCTTAGTTACCCTTCTGCCTGAAACCAAACAAACCTCTTTGGCTCACTTTCAGCCCAACAATGTTGTGGTTGCTAGACTCTGTTACATTGGTTCAAAGTCCTAGTGACCCTTTGTAAAACAGAACTAAGCATTGTCAGATCCAGTGCCATCCTCACAGTTTCTGCTGTGTTTAAACTCATTGTTTCATTCTTTCTCATTGAGGATGTTCTTCTCTTTTAATGACCTTCTATTTCTCCAAACACAATGTCCTTTTTAAGGGATGGGCCCTTTCTGAAAAAATGCTCAAATACGGTATGACGTTTCATCATCCTTTCCTCTAAGAAGCATTCTGACTGAATTTGTTCATATTTATTCCTTCTTGTAGCAAAACGTGATATGTTTGTGTTCTTCACTAGCACCACACTTCAGAGGCATCAGTTCTTCTTTAATTTCCCTTATTAATTGGACAACTTTCACAAGTGAAGCATGGCAGTGTGTGAGAAATAAGAACTTTATTTTCTTTTCCAAAGAAAAGATAAGAAAATTCTGAATAAGAAAGAATCTGCCTTGACCTGTAATCCCCTTACCACACCCTCTTCACATTTGCTAGAGTCAGCTCATTGGGTCTGCAAGCCTTACAACTGGGTAGGGTCATGACCATTGAAAGGGTTCCACTGGGACAGTTGTTCACCTTTTTAAAATGGCTTTTATCTGAAAATGGGAAGTTGAATATCTACTAAATAAGTGTTATTGTAATAATGAAATAGAATGTCTATTCAGAGCTCAATTTTAAACATGTAGTGATGTCTCAATAATAGTCATTTATTATTACAGTAATTTTTTGCCTTTGGAAACTTTTGTTGTTGTTGTTGATAATGATGATTGTCGTCGAGTCGAGCACAACTCATAGTGACCATGTGAACAAAAGGCCTGAGGCCTTTCTATAACTATCATCATTTGTCAAAGTTCATAGAATTTCCAGAGGCATGTTGTTTAGGAAGTGGATGCTACCCCTGCTTCCAATTTTAAGCTTAACAAATAAAAATTTTTAAAGGCTGCTTTAAAAATCTTGTTACAAACGTAAGTGCCCATCAACAAACGAATGGAGAAGCTGTGGTATATTCACACAGTGGAATACTATGCATTGAAAAACAAGCAACTCATGCAATATTATTCAAAATGGGTGACTCTGGAGGACATTGTGCTGAGTGAAGTATCTCAGTCACAAAAGGACACATACTGCATGGTGCCACTGTTGTAATGCAGGACTGACCTCGGGGTTGGGAAGAGACTGAGAAGGATGGGTTCAATAATGTATACTGCATTGAAACAAATGAGGGAGAAAACTGTTTAAGAGGGAAAATTATTAGGGATTTTTCTCAATACAGGAGTCCAGAGCGAAGGCTGTATAGTGGAGTGAACTTTGGGGGAGGGATTGCAAAACAATGAAAGAATTTTTCTTTTACTTTTCCAAGAGGGTAGTGTACTAGAGGGGAGGGTTGGGAGAGGAGAAGAGTGCAACAATGAATGAATGGAAATCCAAAGTCTCTGTAAATTTTCATTGAAATTAATAATAAATTTAAGAAAAAATCTTGTTGCAGGACTCTTCCATAATTATTTGACTGTCCTAGTGTTAGATAGGTAATCTTCAGTTTTTCGGTGTTCTAACTAAAACTCCAATCTTGGTGCTTGAGTCTCTCTTCATCTGGGATTTTTCCTTAAAACAGCCTCCAAGAGGTAGAGTTATTAAATCAGGGTAGAGAACTTTCTAGGATGATGCCACAAACATTAGAAGAATGACAGACCCCTTTCTAATGTTTAAACTTTTTATTTCCTAGATGCATCTGGTGGTGAAGAAGAAGAAGAACAGGGAAGTACAGAAATGATGCAGCAGGAGAGCGCTCCAATTCCTGCTCTTTCAAAGGAAACTGAACAGGTGACAGTCATGATGGGAGACTCATAGTGGGGTTGGCTTCTGAAATGACTCTCTTAATCCTCTTGTGTCTCTGTGTGCTGTTGAGAAAAATCTACTTTATAGAAACCACAAAAAACAGAATAGAACTGCCCTAAATGGTTTCCTAGGCTGTAATCATTATAGCAAAGTATTACAATTAATTCTTTAAAGCAGAGTGTTTTAATGAAATGTGCAAAGAGCTAGAGTTGGAAAATCTGCAGGGTCAAACTCACTCAGCATTTCTTAAGCTGAAGAAACTGAAGAACAAATTCAAGCCTCAAGTTGCAATACTTAAGGATGCTGTGGGCAGAATATTGAATGATCCTGGAAGCATCAAAAGAACATGGAAGGAGTATACAGAAGCACTGCACCAAAAAGAACAGGCTGACACAGAAGTGTTTCATGAAACAACTTATCTTCAAGAGGCACTGGTGATGAAGGAGGAAGTTCAAGCTGCTCTGAAGGAATTAGCAAAAAACAGGGCCCCAGAAGTTGATGGAATATCAGTTGACATATTTCAACAAATAGATGCTTCCCCAGATATGCTCACCAGGCTGTGCCAAGAAGTCTGTAGGACACACACCTAGCCAACTGACTTGAAGATATCTATATTTGTTCCCATTCCAAAAGAGGTGATCCAACAGGGTATAGAAATTATCAAACGATATCACTAATATCACACACAAGCAAAGATTATCCAAAAGAGATTGGAACAGTACATCATTAGAGAAATACCAGAAATACAAGCTGGATTTAGAAGAGGCCATAGCAGTGGGGACTTCAGTGCCAAAGTCAGAAAAGTCTTGGCCAAAAGCAGAGGGTACCGAAGAAATGTCTATCTATGTTTCATTGACTAAGCAAAAACATTTGACTGTGTGTATCACAATAAATTATGCCTAACCTTGAGAAGAATGGGAATCCCAGAGTACCTGATTGTGCTCATGTGAAACCTTTACTTGGTCCAGGAACAGTCCTCAGAACAAAGCAAGGGAGTACTCCATGACTCAGAACCAGAAAAGGAATGTGTCAGGGATGTGTCCTGTCTCCAGACCTTTTCAATCATATGCAGAACAAATCCTTCAAGAGTCTAGATTTTATGAGGAGGAATGTGGCATTAGGATTGCAGAAGACTCATCAGCAACTACTTGCAGAAACTGAGGAGGACCTGAAAACATCTGCTGTAGAGGGCCAAGGACTATAGTTTGCAATATAGATGAAGTTCAGCATCAAGAAAACAGAGATTCACAACACAGGGCCAATTGGCAGCATCATGCCAGTGGAGAAGAGATTGAGATTGTTAATAATTTCAGCTTGCTCAGTTCAGCAGTCAACGCTTTTGGTACCAGCAGTCAAGAAATCAAAAGTCAAATTGCATTAGGAAAATCTACTGTCAGGGACCTCTTCACAGTGCTGAAGAGCAAGGATATCAGTCTAGAGACTAAGGTGCACCTGCTCCAGGAATTAGTCTTTGTAAATATTTGCTATGAATCCGCGAGCTGGATAATGGCCTTGGATGACAGAAGAATTGATGCCTTTGAATTGTGGTGATGAAGAAGAGTGATGCACATACCATAGACTGCCAAGAGAACTAACAGGCCAGCCTTGGAGAGGGTGAAACCAACATGCTCCTTGAAGGCAAGGATTTTGAAACTCTATCTCATATACTTTGGTCATATAGCCAGGAGGGATCAGTCTTTGGAGAAGGATATCCTGCTTTGCAGCATGGAGGGAACAGTGCACGAAAAGACAACCTGGATGAGATGGATTGACACTGGAGTAATGAGGGTAGGTGTTTCAGAGACAGTGAGATTGGCTCAGGATAGAGCAGGGTTCAGAGCTATTAGGCATAGGGTTGCTATAAGATGTAGTCAACTCGATGGTACATATCAACAACAACAATCTTTACAGAAGTGAATTTCCAGAGCTTTTCTTTCTTTGACCAACTCATGGGTACGAGGCCCAGCCTTTTGGTTAGCAGTTGGGTGTTTAACCTCTGGACCACCAGAGCTCCTTTTACCCCTTTGTTGTTGTTGTTGATTGCCTTCGAATCGAGCACGATTCATAGTGACCCTATGAAGAGAAGACCTTTACAGCACTAGATTTCCTTTTAAGTATGTAGGTATATGGTAAAGAATTGCACTGCCAACACAAAGGTATGCTGTTTAAATCTACCAGCTGCTCCGCACAAGAAAAATAGGCACCCTCCTTTAGTGAGATATACCGCCTCTGAAAACCCTCTGAAGAGTCAACTCTGGACCCGTTCAGACTGGATGGTATACAACACCCCTACCACACAGATAGATATTAATGATATCTTGGATTTCTGTACCGAATCTCCCCCCTTTTGTATTCTTTTCGCTAAAGTTTCAGGAAAGGGACAATTAGCAAAGATATGCAAGATTATCCCCTGCATGAACAGTGTCACCCTACCCTGTCCGAGGGCTCCTGGTGCTTGTTTTCACCAGTCATTATGGTCTTTTGTGTGCAGAATTATCACAGGATTTGTTGCTTCCATGTTTCTATAAGTGGGCACTTGGATATATTTTGCTATAGTTGGGGCCTTTTTGCCTTTTTTTTTAAAAAAAGTTAAGGTTTCCCCCCCATATATATTGTGTTTTGTACAATCTTTCATTTACGTTGTGGGGGTTCCCCCCCTTAAAATCATCTTACTAATAACTACATTCATTTTACCTTGTAAGCTAGCTACTTCATGCCTTTTTATTCATCTTCCAACTGGTCTTTGGGAACTGATGCCTTTGAATTCTGGCGTTGGCAAAGAATTTTGCGTATACTATGAACTGCCAAAAGAAAAAACAAATCTCTCTTGGAAAAAGTGCAGCTAGAGTGCTCCTTAGAGGCTAGTCGGGTGATATTTCATCTCTCAGACTTTGGGCATGTTGTCAGGAGGGGCCGCTCCCTGGGAAATTACATCATGCCTAGCAAAGCAGAAGGTCAGTGAAGGAGAGAAAGGCTCTCCGTGGGAGAGAGTGACAGTGAGACAGACTGACTGAAGCAATGGGCTTGTGCAGAGCAGAGACAGGGAGGATGGCACAGGATCGGGCTGGGTTTTGTTCCGTGGTACTTAGCCATCACTGGGAGCTGAAGCCAACTCAGCCACAGCTACCGGCAACACTGGACTTTAAAGCGCTGCTCACATTCATTTGCTGCTTCTGGTGGATCAATCTATGCTATCACTGTTTTGTTTTCTAAGGATCATTGACTGATTGTCAGAAGTTTTTATCTTTGTCACAGTGGGAAGTGGTCTTATTCTCACTGTAGCCCTAAACTTGTTCCTCTAATGAGTCGCTTTACACAAAGTTTGTGGGCACGCTAAAAGCATTTGTGATCTTTGTCAAACTATGCTCCATGCCTCAAAGTCACTTGAAAAGCAGTGTTAATTGCTGTACGTCTTTGTGGATTAAGTGAGTTAATATACCTTCAGGACTTCAGATAGTGAGTGGTTGATAGAGTGTGTATTAAAGTACTAATTATTACAGTAAAATGACCTCACTCTTTTTTATTCTGTTCATTTTTTCCCCCTTTAACAGAAACAGAATATAGAAAGGGGTTAAATATTTTTTCTCTCCAGGCATTGAACATTTTATTCAAAAGCCCAAATCCACATGTAATTTTAACCATTATTTCATATTCCTACAGGTTTACATCCATAGATTTTTCAATTTATTTCCTCAAGAAGAGGTTTCACTTACCCACCACACAAACCAGGAGGCGTGTCTTGTGTGACCTTTGCCCTTCATCAGTGCCTACGTGAAGAACTTATATCCAAATAGTCTTCTTCATGCACAACTTTCTTTCGTTTTCTTTTCCGTATTTCCTTTTTTTTTCTTCTTGCCTTCTCATCACTTTTGTGAACCAATAATGAAAGAACAGATTTGCATTAATAAGTTCACCTGAGCCTACCTCTTTGCTGGTATTTTTATTGATGGAGCCATCAGCACTGCTAAGGTTTCTATCCCTTTTGTACCTTCTCCCTCCTTGGCTTTTCTTTTCTGACAACCCTCAAGGCATAGAACCGTAAGAAGCAGAAGAAAAAGCAGAGAAGAGAGTTAAATGGATTCATTTCTGTGACCATTCACCTGTTGTTGTTGTTATGTGCTGTCGAGTCGCATGTGATTCATAGCAATCCTTTGTACAACAGACCTGAACCCTGCTCTATCCTGGGCCAACCTTTTTGTCTCTGACACAACTACCACTATTACCTCAGCCACTGAATCAATCCATCTTATCAAGGGTCTTCCTCTCTTATGCTGTCCCTCCACCCTCCTAAGCATGACATCCCTCTCTGAGGACTGGTCCCTCCTTGTAACCAGGGACCAGTATGTCCAAAGTATGTCAGACAAAACCTCAGAATCCTTGTTTCCCAGGAACAGCCTGGTTTCACCCTATCAACACTCTTCTCTAGCACCACATCTCAAAGGCATCCATTTTCCTTCTATCATCCTTAGTCACTGTCCAGCTTTCTGATGCATAGCAAGTGATTGTGAAGTCTGTGGCCTGGATCAGAAATACTTAAGTCTCCAGACTGACATCAGTGCTCTTCAGTACTTTGGAAATGTCCCTGACTTTCCCAATTCAAGTCATCTTTTAATTTCCTGATTGTGGAGCCAAGCAAACTAAAGCTGTTAACAGTCTCAGTCTCTTCACTAACTTTATGTTGCCAATCGACCCAGTAGTGAGAATCTTTGTTTTCTTTTGTTGTTGTTGTGTCCCATTGAATTGGATCCAACTGGCACAGGAGAAAATTGTCCCTCCTAAAGTGGAGCACCTCGTGGATTCGAACTGCACGCTTTCAGGATTACAGGGTAGTGTCTTGCCTCTAGGCCACCAGAGCTTCCTAGAATCTTTGTTTTCTTGATGTTGAGCATCAATCTATATTGAAGGCTGTAGTCCTTGACCTTCTACAGCAAGCGCTTCAGGTCCTTCTCAGTTTCAGCAAAGTTGTGTCATCCATATAACGCAGGTTGTTGATGAGTCTTCCTCCACTCCTGATGCCACATTCCTCCTCATAAATAGAACCCAGCCTCCTGGATAATCTGTTCTGCATATAGATTGAAAAGGTATGGTGATAGAATACGTCCTTGGCACACACTCTTTCCAGTTTTGAACCATGCAGTGTTTCCTTCCTCTGTTCTGACAATGGCCTCTTGGTCCAAGTATGGGTTTCGCATTAGCACAATCAAGTGTTCTGGGATTCCCATTCTTCTCAAAGTCAGCCACAGTTTGTTGTGATCCATAGTCAATTTCTCACCACTAGACCAATAGAGAACATCATGATAGATGCAGAAAAGATAGACGTTGTCAACAATTTCATTTTACTTAACAATCAGTATCAATGGATGATTGTTACAAAATCAAAAGAAATGTTACATTGGGAAAATCTACTGTAAAGAACCTCTCCTGCACACCCATGTTTATCGTGGCTTTGTTCACAATAGCAAAGCTTTGGAAACAACCTAAGTGCTCATCAACAAACAAATGGATAGAGCAGCTGTAGTATATTCATTCACACAGTGGAATACTATGCAGCATTGAAAAATAAGGAACTCATGAAATAAACAAAATGGGTGATGCTGGAGGACATGCTGTGTGAAATATCTCGGTCACAAAAGGACAAATAGTGCATAGTGCCACTGTTGTAGAACAGGACTGACATCAGGGTTGGGAGAGATGGAGAAATATGGGATAAATAATGTATACTGCATTAAAACAGATGAGGGAGAGAACTGTTTAAAAGGAATATATGATTAGGTATAATTGTCATGACAGGAGTCTAGAACAAAGGCTGCATAGTGGAGTAGACTTGGGGGGAGGGATTGTATAACAATGAAAAAATTTTTCTTTTACTTTTCAAAGAGAAGAGCTAACTGGGGTGGGGGGAGGTTGGGCAGGGAGAAAAGTGCAACAATAAATGAATGGAAACCCAAAGTCTCTGTAAACTTTCATTAAAATTAATTTTAAAAAAATAACCTCTGCATAGTGCTAAAGAGCAGGAGTTTCAGTTTTAAAACTAAGATGTGCCTGATCCAAACCATGGCATTTTCTGTTCCTTTGCATGCTACTGAAAGTTGGACAGTCAATAAGGATAAGAAAAGAATCTCTGCCTTTGAATTGTGGTGTTGGAGCCGTGTACTAGATATCCCATAAACTGCCAAAAGAACAAGCAAGTCTCTCTAGGGGAAAGTGCAGCCACAGTCCTTCTTAAAGGCAAGGATGGTGAAACTTCGTCTCTTTAAGCATTGTTGTCTAGAGGGACCAGTCCTTGGGAAAAGATATCATGCGGGGAACAAGATGGATTGTCAGAGTCACTAAGCAGTGGGCTCAACTATACCAGAGACGATGATGGTGGCACAAGGTGGGGTAAGATGCAGATCTGTTGTTCATAAGGTTTCTATGAGCCATAGACAAATTGATGGCATCTAACAACAAGCTATCTTTGTGTCATTTGTTGGACACATGCCATTGCTCTTTTCACTGAATAGAAAAATTGGAAAAACTTATTCTTTTGCCGCCCATTTTAGCCTACCTCTCTCTTGCTATAGTTTTATCAAAATTGTTTGGAAGAGTACAAATCCTAGCCAGAGAAAATATCCCAACTCTGTTCCCTAAATCTAAGCTCACTCCTCTGTCAAGAGGGATTAAAGATTGGGTTCTTTCCTTGTTCATCTGTGATGGGCCAGCCAGTCCATCTGGTTCTATAATGGGCTCCCCGTCCTCTCTCTCTTGATGAGCTTCTCTCTCTGTAACCCATTTCACTGCTCAAAGGAGGACCTTCCTGTCATTGTCCTTAGTCAAGTCTTTCTCTGTCAAGTCTTTATGTGTGTGGGCCTTGTGTCTCCCAGATTCATGAACACACACCTCAGGCCTGAGTTTCTTTTGTGTTCTCTGTAGTCCCTAGAAGGAGCTTTGGTGGCGCAATGGTTTAACACTTGACTGCCAACCAAAAAATTGGTTGTTTGAACCAACCAGTCACTCCACAGTAGAAGGATGTGTCAGACGGTTTCTGGAAAAATGACCTCCTAGGAAACCCTGGAGGAGTTCTCCTCTGTCGTGCAGGGTCACAAGAGTCAGAATCAACTCACCAGGTTTAAGTTCTGGGTCTGGTTTTTCTGAGCAGTACTTATCTTAATATGGAACACTTGGATTATTTGACAGTTGTGACTGAATATTTGGTTATTAAAAAAGTTATTACATTTTTTCTTGGATTTTAAAATAAAGAAAAGTAAAATAAAAATTATTTCCTAATAATTCAGATTTTCCAGTGTTTTTTTTTCAAATTTGCAAAGTTGCTTTGATGTTTCTTACAGTGCTGCTTTATGCCTTTGCAGAGACTGCCTAGCCTTAAGCTCCCAGCTGTAATACAGAGTTAGACTCTAATGTCACCAGGTTCGAGTTTCCATCAAGACAGATGGTGCTCCCCCCCTTTACCACAGCTGGGCCTCACATTTGAATTGCTGAGTCTGTGCCTCTGGTCTGTCCAGTACTTCAAGCTGCAAATTTACAACTTTATAAAAAAAGGGGCGGGGGGGGGGGTTTATCCATACAACTACATCATCTCTAGCAACCATTTCACATCTAAATAATCATCCTTGGCCTGCTTAATAATGTGAGTATAAACTTTTGCCAGCATTTCATTTTTTTCCAGATATTGCTTCCAAAACAAATGATGAATTCTCCGACTCGTAGAGATTGCATCACCCTTTTCCCTCCTCAGCACTAGCCATTTCAGAGCCAGCCCTAGTGCCTTTGTAACTGTGGTTCCCAGAATAAAATCCCTTATGAAGAATTTCGTGACTTTTTTGTTGATGCCTCCATGACATCAGTAGCCTTTCCGTGTTTCCATGAGCCAGCCTTTCCCCTTCCAAGATCACTCTGGGCTTCTTTTTTAACTAGCCTTTTCTCTCCTTGGATCGTAATTAAAACTTCATCAAGAGTACTTCTGTGTTTTCCTTCCTACTTAATTACTGCTGTTGTATTTTCCTGTTATTTCCTTCCTTCAGCATTTTCTGCTACCTCAGGGCTTCTTCCATCCCTACTCTCCAAGATCATTCTTGTCTTGCCAAGAGAAAGCGAAACTCTGGTTCATCTTCTTTCCCATACTGCTTTCTCTATTCTTTTACTCTTTGGATTAGCATTGTTGCAAAATAAATAACCACTGAACTTACCATCTTAAAACCATAAAAATTTATTACCTCAGAGTTTCCGTCATTTCACAGTTATGGCTTAGGGCTGTGCCTCTGTCTACATCTTACATCAAGCAGAAGTCCCCTTGGGTCCTTAATACTCCAGCTCAAAGGCACCAGTTCTTCTTCTGTCATCCTTAGTCATTGTCCAGCTCTCGAATGATTGAGAAGACCATGGCGTAACTCAGGTGCACCTTAGTCTACAAACTGACATTACTACTCCTCAGTCATTTGGAGAGGTCCCTGACAGCTGACTTTCCCAGTTCAGCACATCTTCTGATCTTCTGATTGTTGATACCCAAAGTGTTAATTGTGGATCCAAGTAAATCACTGACTATCTCAATCTTTTCTCCATCTATCATGATGTTGCTTATCAGTCAAGTGATGGTTTTTCTTGATGTTTAGATGCAGTGCATATAAACACTATAGTCTTAGAGCTTATGTAGCAAGCATTTCAAGCCCTCCTCACTTTCAGTAACTAAGGTTGGATCATTTGCGTAATGCAAATTGTTCATGAGTCTTCTCCTAATCTTGGTTTTTTTCTTTTTTTTATTATTATTCATTGTTGCATATTTTCTTCCCGCACCCCTCATTCCCCAACCCATCTCGTAATACACCCCTTGTTCCAGATTATTGTCATATGTATAATGCCTAATCATATAATCATATATTCTTTTCAGATAGTTCTTCCCCTCATCTGTCCCAATGCAATGTTTATTATCTATCACTCTCTTCCTGTTCTCCTCCATGTTGGTCCTCCTTCATAACATTGGTGCTGTGCAATATTTGTCCTTTTGAGACTGAGACATTTCACTCAACATAATGTCTTCCAGGGTCACCCATGTTGTGTAATGTTTGACAAGTTCATTATTTTTCAGTGCTGCATAGTATTCCATTGTATGAATAGATCATAAGATTGGGGGGGTTGATATACCATAAGTTTTTATCATTCATTTCTTGATGGGCACTTGAGTTGCTTCCATCTCTTTGCTGTTGTGAATAATGCAGCAAAAAACATGGGTTGCATACATCTGTTTGAATGGTGGTTCTGGTTTCCTTAGGGTATATTCCCAGTAGTGGAATTGCTGGGTCAAATGGTATTTCTGTTTCCAACTTTGTCAGAAAGTGTCACATTGCCTTCCATCATTATTGCATCATTTTACACTCCTGCCAGCAGTGAATAAGATTCCAGTTTTTCCACAACCTCACCAACGTTTGTAGTTTGCTATTATTGCTGAAGTGACATGATATCTTATGGTTGTTTTGATTTGCATCCCTCTGATAGCTAGGGATTTTGAACATTTCTTCATGTGTTTGTTTGCCTTCTGGATGTTTTCTTTGGTGCAGTATCTATTTATATCCTGTGCCCATTTTGCGATTGAGCTGTTTACCTTTTCTTGTTGAGGTGCAGGAGTATTCTATAAAATTTATATATGAGTCCCTTATCAGGTATATCATTACCAAATATTATTTCCCAGTTTGTGCTTTCCTTTTTTACCTGTTGGAGAAGTTTTTTGATGTGCATAGGGATTTTATTCTCTCTCTCTCTCTCTCTCTCTCTCGTTGTTGTTTGAATTACTTATTGGTAAAGACCACTGATTATTTCAGAGACTTCTAGAAGAAGAGAAAATATGTCTTGGAGAAAGTACAGCCATAAAAGGTGTATTAGAAATAAGGATGGCAAGTCTTCATCTCATGCATTTCAGACACGTTTCCAGGAAAGACCAGGCCCTTGTTTCTCTTTTTAAGGAGTGCTTTGCTTATTCGGGGTCTCTCCATTCCAAATGAAATTGGAGATTGCCTTTTCTACCTCGTTTAAGAATGGAATTGGTATTTGTATTGGGATTGCACTGAATGTGTAAACTGCCTTTGGTAGGATTGTCATTTTCACAATCATGAGCAAGGGATATTCTTTTATTTCTTCAGGTCTCTTTTTGTTTCTTGTAGTAATGTTTTGTAATTTTCTTTGAACAGATACTTTGTGTTTCTAGTTAGATTTACTCCAAAGTATTTAATCTTGTGATTAACTATTTTGATGGGTATTGTTTTTCTTAGCTCCAGTTCTGTATTCTCTTTGTCACTATAGAGAAATACAGTTGATTTTTGTATGTTGATCTTGTAACCTGTCACTTTGCTGAATTGGTCAACTATGTCCAGTAGTTTTCTTGCTGAGTCTTTAGGGCTCTCTAAGTATACTATATATCATCTGCAGAGATAATTTTACCTCCTCTTTGCCAATTTTGATATCTCTTATTTCCTTCTCTTGTCTTATTGCTACCACTAAGACTTCTAATACAATATTGGCTAGGAGAGGTGATAGTGGGCATCCTTGCCTAGTTCCTATTCTCAAAGGGAATGCCTTTACTCTCAATTGAGAACAAGGCTGGCTCTCGGGTTTGCATACTTTTTACTATGTTGAAGAAATTCCCTTCTATTCCTATTTTGTTGAGTGTTTTAATCAGGAAAGGGTGTTGGATTTTGTCAAAAGCCTTTTCTGCATCAATTGATAGGATCATGTAGTTCTTGTTTTCTGCTTTGTTAATGTGATGAATTACACTGATTGTTTTTCTTATGTTGAACCATCCTTGCCTACCTGTTATGAATCCGACTTGGTCATGGTGAATTATTTTTTTTAATGTATCATTGGGGATTTTATTCTTAGAAGGTTCCTTTCATCTATTTTGTTCTCTCCTGTTTGTAGGGTTTTTTAAAATTATGCTTGGAAGACTGTTCATACTGTGGATTAGGGCTTCTAGAGTTCTTCCAGGCTTTTCTCTGATGAAGTTTATAATCTTTGGTTTAATTCCTAGGTCACTGATCCACTTTGAGTTGGTTTTTGTTTATAGTGTGAGGTATGGGTCTTGCCTGACTTTTCTACAGATGATTTTCCAATTTTCCCAACACGATTTGTTTAAAAGGCTATCATTTTCCCACTTGACTTATTGTCAAAAATCAGTTGGCCATAGGTAAGTGAGCCATTTTCTGGGATCTCAATTCTATTCTATTGATCTATGTGTCTCTTACTGTACCAGTACCATGCTTCCTTAACCACCATGGCTGTATCTTCAGACCTTACTCTTACGTTTATATTCAAGCTCACTTATTTCTTTAAATGTTTAAATGTAATCTGTTATCTCCATGAGGATCTTAAAATCAGTCTCAACTCATTGACTTAAGTCAGAACCACCTCTTAGCTGACTCTTCAGCCGTTTTCAGACTGTAAATCACATGGGAGGAGGTGGTTTATCTTTTTCCATTGAAGCAGCTAGTGGGTTTGAACTTTCTACCTTTGGATTGGCAATGCAACTCTTGTACTCACTAGACCACCAGAGCTCTCTCTGAGTACATTAAGGACATTAATTATAATTGGTTTTAAGTACTTTAGCTGAATTATCTTTCTTTTTGCTTGTTTGGTTGCTGTAAATTTTTTTTTCTCATGTTTGAGATTGTCCTTAGATGTCTGACAAACTTTGGCTGTTTATTCATATAGTAGATACATTGAGAAGTTGATAGAAATATTTTGTATGTGAGCATGGCTTGTTAATCAGTGGACTTCTTGGGAGGGTAATAGAATCAAAAGCTGCGATTTTTCTAGGGGATCCTCAGAGCTCATTCTCTTGTAGACATTTTCTCAGGCCACCCTCCTTCTTTACAGAGAATTCACTAATCTCCTGCTTATAATATGTAAGACTGCTCTAGATATTTTGGAACAAGGTCAGAATATGGGTATGTGTCTTTGTCCTGTCTCTGCATGATTTCTTGGTCCTCTTCGCCTCCTTGGAGAATTAACCTTCCGTTTACTGCTCAGTAGAACAGGGTAGGATGAAGCAGTCCTGAGATGGTTGTGTGGCTGCCTGAAAAGAATACACAGTTTAGTGTGAGGGATTAATTATTCTTAAGTTTAAACTTTCAGCTAGACCCTTTCTTGTCAGCCCACTGCAGTATGTAATACCATGTGCCTGCAAGCATTGAACTGTTTTCAGTCTGACAGGTCAAACAGATTCACTGGTTTGCTTCTACCGCTCCTAAACCCCAGGTTCTAGCTTTTTCTCACTACAAGGTTGCTCATTTTTAGACATTTTTCTTTTTCCAAAAAGTGGACATTTCTGCACTGTCATGATCCTTTTTCTTGGTTTCTTAATCCTTGTAAATACATAATTTTTCAATTTTATTTTCAGTTTATTGGGATTCTGAGATTGATTTGCCGTGTTATTCCAGGGGAATCATTTTTAAAGATATAAATTTTGGCACCTTAAAGGATTGAGACATGCCTCAATCACTTCCTTTGAAACTTTTGGGGGGGGGTAAAGGGGTAATTTTTAAGTATAATTATTTAGCCAACATGTTTTTAAATTACTACATAAAGAGGCATTGCTTATGAACTGTCAAAGTTTCATGCTGTTAGAATTCATTTCCAGAAATGCTAATACTGTAGTCTGAGTCATCTGCATCTTCTTATCCAGGCTTTCCGAGGGTCATTGAGAGCATTCAAAAGACAGCTAAGTTTAGTAATTGTCAATACTATGAGTTTGAATTTCTCTATGAAGCCACATTACCTCTGTGGAAATTTGTCCCATGACCTTGACATCTTCGTTAGCATCCTACCCCAACTAGATGGACAAGTTACCTGGTTCCAATCTCAGTCCCTGCTATCCTGTCAGAACATAGCTGTCCCTACAGTAGGAAATCACATGAGAGTAGATTCCCTGTCTTTCTGCCATGGAGTGGCTGGTTGATTGTAACTTCTAGAGAGCACCCACGCTTTACAGACTAATGATTTGAATCGAACATTTTTAAATCTGATACACCATCTTAACAAACAGTTCATTAACCATGTTTCTTTTTTTTTCTTGAGTATTATTCAGAATTGCATTTCTATTTTTCTTCCAAAATTATGTCCTTATAACTGAGCTTTTTTCAAGGTTTAATTTGTGTAACAGTTTGAGTTAATTGGCTTTGTAAACTTAATGTAACCCAGCAAGTTGAACATACTCCTAGAGAGCAACTCTGTGTACAAATAAATGGAACCGTTTTCTAACTCTGCTTCCCAAGACCTTGATACTGGTGATGAGATACTGCAGTGTGTCTTAGGGGATATCTGCTAATTGCATCCAGGCCTTCGCCTTAGGAGCTTGAGCTAAGTGTTGGCCTCATTTGTAATTCGACTCTTACGGCTTTCTGGCAGCTTCTGTGACATATTAGTGGCCATAGCCCAGTTTCTAATTGGCATGTACCATCACCAAATTGGCATATCCGACTCTAAAAGGCAGCTTAACTTTCTAAATAAGAAATTAGGTCGTATCTTTCTTTAAATATGTTGTGTAGTTGCCCTTTGCAAGGTTTTTGTTTTAACTGAAAGGAGTTCAAAATTTCAAGAGTCCCACATTACTTTAATCCAGAATGTTTAGAATCAATCCCCTTCTCTCCTATCTGAACAGTTTAGAAACTGTTAGACCTGGCCCATGTCTTGAAGAAATTACGTAGTGTTATGTCTGTCCCTGGCGTCAGGCCAGGGTCATTCTTAAGGCTGTCTGCAAGCTTTAGTAGAAAGATTCATCTGTGATCATTTTAAACAAAGCCAGAGGAGACAAGATTGCTTTGGTTAGTAGCTTACTAACTTCAACTGAGTACTCCCCACTTGAAATGGAAACTTAATCAAGGGAAAACTCAGAATGTTTTCACTTTACATTTTATATCTTGGCAACTTGTTTGAAGATGTTACATAAAAGGTCCAGCACAGGAAACATTTTATATTGCTGCTTATGATTAATAAACATGGAATCCTAGGCATTCTGTTTTATAAAGCAAGGTCTTGGTCCATATTTCCTGTTTTTCTACATTAAAGGGGGGAAAGTTCCTTCAGGATAAAAATAACACTAAACTCTGTGGGGTACTCAGGGGTCAAGGCAACAGACAAAATAAGTTACTCTGCTTGGTATTAACCAAGATCATTAGCAAAATATTCACTTTATAGTCACAGTAGATTAATCTGGTTTTCTAAAAACCTAAGGAAATGTAGCAGACTTTAGATTTTCTGGAGTTATAAAAATAATTTTTAAAAAACACAAAAGAACAAACTCACTTTCCTTCAGTTGATCCTGCTTTATATGGACCCTCCACTGGTTTCCATATCTTAATAGGAAGATACTGCCCAGCCTTCACTGAGGATTTGAACCAGCAGGGGTGCACAGCCTTTTCCCCCTAATAGTTTACATACAACCATTCATATACATTGTGTTTCATCCATGCGCATTGTATTTTATCTAATCATTCATGTTTTTACTGTTATTATTGTTGTTGTCGTTACGTGCCGTCGAGTCACTTACGACTCATAGCGACCCTATGTACAACAGCCCTAAACTCTGCTCTGTCCTGTGCCAATTGCACTGTCTCCAATATACCCATCCTGATTACCCCAGTCACTGAATCAATCCACCTCATAGAGGGCCTTCCCCTCCTGTGCTGTCCTTCCAACCTCCCAAGCACGATGTCCCTCCCCAAGGACCGGTCCCTCCTTACAACAGGTCCAAAGTATTCAGACGAAGCCTCAGAATCCTTGCCTCCAAGGAGCAGCCTGCTTTAACCCTCTCCAGGATGTATCTGTTTGTTTTCTTAGCAGTCCATGGTACCCTCAATACTATTCTCCAGCATCACAGCTCGAAGGCATCAATTCTTCTTCTATCCTCCCTAGTCATTGTCCAACTCTCTGATGCATAACAAGTGACTGCAAAGACCATGGCCTGTATCAGACACACCTTAGTCTCCAGAGAGACTCCATTGCTCTTCAGTCCTTTGGAGAGGTCCCTAACACCAGACTTTTCCATCATAATATGTTTTTTTATTTCCTGGCTGCTGGTGCCAAGAGCGCTGACTGTGGAGCCAAGCAAACTAAAGCTGTGAACAATCTCAGTCTCTTCACCTGATGCTGCCAATTGGTCCAGTAGTGAGAATCTTTGTCTTCTTGATCTTGAGCCTCAATCCACATAGGAGGATACAGTCCTTGACCCTCTGCAGCAAGCGCGTCAGGTCCTCCTCAGTTTTAGCAAGTAGGGTTGTGTCATCTGCATAATGCAATAAAATATATCATTGAAAAGTCCTCATTGAATCTTTCCTATTTCTTAACCCCCTCCACCCACCAACCTCTGTTATCCCAGTGATTTTCCCCCCTCTTTCTCTTTTTCTTCCTTCATTTCTCCTTCTCCTTCCCCTTTTGAACATTTATACCTATCTTGCTCAGTGATCTTCCTATTTTCACAATAGTGGTCTTCTGCAGTATTTGTCCTTATATGACAGAGCTACTTCACTCCACATGAGATGCACAGTCTTTTGGTCAGTAGCACAACATAGTACAGATTATGCCATCAGAGCTGCTAACCAAAAGGCCACGTGCCTCTGGTGATTTGAGGGAGAAAAATGAACCATCTCCTCAGGTTAAGATGTACAGCCTCTGAAACCCAAGGAAGGTCAAAACCATCTTAACAGCAGCTCAAAAACAACTCAACAGCAACGAGTTTTTACTGTGAGCTTTCCTGTGTCTATTGAAAAGGCACAGAAATTCTTAAATAATTTTTTAAATGCATAATACATTTTTTTAAAAAATCCAACAAACCCAAACACATTGATGTGAAATACAGAATCACAGGGAACTAATTCGTGGCACACTCCAATCACTCTTGTCAAAAGCTCTTACCACATCCTAGTCTTCATCAAATCTATTTTTGCCTCTACTTTATAAACAGGCCATATTCTTTAATTTTGAATACCCTAGACTACCACCCCAAATGCACATAGACACACTCGTTTATTTCAACCAGTGTTCAGAGATTTTCCTGTCCTGGTTCATCTGCACTCTCTGACTTTTTCTCAGCCTATGTCCTAGGTAATAGTCTAGAAGAGGTCTCTCTGCACTATTTTGTCTAAAGATGTTAACTAAACTACTCTGAAGAACACATACCTAGCAAAAGGTACTCAGGGATTTATACTGGTGGCTGATCTCATCACACTAAATCAAAGTTTCCTTTTTTGTATTTCTTTATAGGCTAAAGAATGCTTTTTGATACCACCAAAAGAAACAAAAGTGGAAGCCACAAAGACCAAGAAGAGGAAAAAGGTAATAGTCATAATTTCTTACAAAGTGTGTCACACTTAGTTTTCATCACACATGTATGTATAAGTTATACTCTGATAAGGCAGTTATTTCATCTTCACTTTTTAGATGCAGAAATTGCAAGACCTGATACGGTTTGAAGACATTTCTAAGGTCACTAGCAAGGAATAGTTCTTCTTAAGCTAAAAGTACATTTTTTCTGGCTCCTATTTTAGTCTACTAAAGCACCAAGCATGTCTGTTATCCACTCTTTGTTTTCACTGTGGTTAAAATTCAAACATGGGTTTCTAATTCTAGAAGGAGCCCAGAGCTATCGTGGCCACTGGCCCCTCTGACTCTGGATGAAATAGAGTGCAACCATTATGAACAGCATTTTTAACAAACGGTGCTGGCAAAATTGGAAAACTATCTGCAGAAAATTCAAACAAGATCCACACCTCACTCCATACACAAAAATCAATTCAAAATGGATCATAGACCTAGGACTAAAACCAAAAACTTTAAACTTCATTAAAGAAGAGTTTGGAAGAACTCTAGAAGTCCTAATCCACAACATAGACAGTCTTCCAAGCATCCTGGAAAATCTACAACCAGGAGAGGATAAAATAGATGTATGAGACCTCCTAAGAATCAAATCCCTATGCACATCCAAAAACTTCTCCAGCAGGGTAAAAGGGGAAGCTTCAGATTGGGGGAAAAAATATATGGTAATGACATGTTAGACAAGGGACTTACATTTAGAATTTATAAAATACTTGAGCACCACGACAAGGTAAAGGTAAATAATCAAATTGAAAAATGGGCACAGGATATGAACAGACACTTTACCAAAGACATTCAGATGGCCAACAAGCACATGAAGAAATGTTCAAAATCCCCAGCTCTAAAAGAGATGCAAATCAAAACAACTATGAGATATCATCTCACCCGAGTAAGACTAGCAAAATTTAACAGAAGAGCAAACATCAAATGCTGGCATGGTTGTGTAGAAACTGGAACCCTTTTTCACTGTTGGTGGGAGTATAAATTGGTGAAACCACTATGGAAGGCTGTATGACGCTTTCTCAAAAAGTTGCAAATAGAAATACCATTTGGCCCAGCAGTTCCACTACTGGAAATATACACTAAAGAGACCATAACCGTCATCCAAGCAGATATATGTACACCCATGTTTATTGCAGCTTTGTTCACAATAGCAAAGAGTTGGAAACAACCTAAGTACCCATCAACAAACGAATGGATAGAGAAGCTATGGTATATTCACACAATGGAATACTACACTGCATTGAAAAACAAGGGGCTCATAAAACTACAATACATGGGTGACCCTGGAGGACATTATGCTGAGTAAAATATCTCAGTCACACAAGGACAAATATTGCCTAGGGCTACTGTTGTAAAATGGGACTGACATGGGGGTTGAGGGAAGACTGAGAAAGAGTGGATAAATAATGTATACTGCATTGAAACAGATGAGGGAGAGAACTGTTTAAAAGGTATATATTGTTAGGTATTATTGTCATGACAGGAGTCCATAATAAAAGCTACACAGTAGAGTGGACTTGGGGGGAGGAATTGTATAACAATGAAATAATTTTTCTTTTACTTTTCAAAAAAAAGACCAAATAGGGGCGGGTGGTAGGGGTAGGGGAAAATGTGCAACAGTGAATGAATGGAAGATCTGAGTCTCTGTAAACTTTCATTAAAATTAATAATAATTTTTTAAAAAGAGGTCTAAGCAATTTACCAACCTCCCTTTCCTAGCCATTATAGTCTTTGAAGATCTTATACTTTCAAGTAATAATTAAAAGAAAATAGTAAGTAGATGAAGGTAGTATAAGAATATGATATTTCTGACTCTAATTTAGAGCTATAATTTAAGACAAAAAGTTCCCTTTCCCTTTCGGAACTTTCCTGTGAGCAAAGGGAAGACTGTTGCTCCAATACAAACTTTCTTCCATCGCAGCCTTGAAGAAAACATGGCTGAGTTTGACCTTGCACTAGAGTTGTGAAAACAGCAGTGTAATTCTCTGCTTGCCAAGAAGGGTCTAATGCTGAAGTCAGCAGAGGAAATATGATTGGGATTAGAGGAAAGAAGATGGACTCAACCCAATTACTTAACAGCAAGCTTTTAGAAAACTCAAAGTATATATGAATATGTTTTCTTTTCTTGAAAATGGCCAAATAGGAAGATGAGAGATGCCAAATTGGCTGAGGTTTGGCAAGTCCTTAAAGAGGTGACTTTAACTTCTCTTTGATAGTTTGCACACTAATGGTCTTCAGGAGTACTAGCTTCTTGGTGGTTCAAGGTCAGAACCCTCACTAGATAGTTTAGCCTTAACTGAGGCTACACTAAAATATACCCACAGATGGCATATGTTAAAAAAGTTAATTCACTTAACAGAACCTTGACCATTCTTGGCAGTACTGTAGAAATGAGAATATAATGGAAAGAAGAAAAATACTGGGATGAGAGGAAGAGAGGAAAAAAAACCCTCTGTGTCTTTAGTGAAACATTGTAAAGAAGTGTGAAGGGAGTTTATGATGAAAATTAAATCAACACTGTGTGTTTCTACATTGCACACACTGAATAATTAAAACACAAATGAGTCAGAATAAAAATAGACATTGGAAATTATTGCCTGTAATATATGTTATGCTTTCTACCAATTACTCTAAGGCCATCCTACAAAAGCTTGGAAAGTGGGAGTCTAAAACCATTTTCAGTAGGTTCCTCTGTTGAGATTCTTGTGTTGTTGTTGTTGTTGTTGTTGTTGTTGTTATGTGCCATCGAGTCACCTGCAACTCATAGCGACCCTGTGTACAGCATCTCTGAAGCCTGCCATGTCCTGAGACAATCCATATCAATACATATCATCCTGGGTCTTCCTCTCCTCGGCTGTCCCTCCATCCTTCCCAGCATGATGTCCTTCTTCAAGGACCAGTCTCTTCTGGCCATGTACTCAAAGTATGTGAGATGGGGCTTCATAATCCTAGCCTCCAAGGAGAATCTTGATTTCACACTCTCCAGTCCTATTTGTTTTCTTCCATGGTATGTTCAAGACTCTTTCCCAGCACCACAATTTGAAGGATTAGTCTTACAAATTTTACTCTAATCTCAGAAATCCAAAATGAGACTCAGCCCCTCAAAAACCACTGGGCAAGAAATTATCAAAGTTCACTCTTCCAGAAATACAAATCATCTAGGCCTTAAAGAGATCCTAAAAATATTTTCCAAAAAAATAAGATTTCTTAACCTTTAACAGAAAGTATTATCTTTTTTCTAAAAGCTCCTTTAGGAATTTTTGTTCTCCCAGAAGTCAGAGGACCAGGAGTTGGAAAAAATCTATAAGTCTTCTGTTGATTTTTCAAAGCAATGGTTATCCTCATATGTATTGATTAGAAATCACATTCATGTCAGACTGTTACCAAAAGCTGTGTGCAGTTTAAAGCAATCTCAGTCAAATCTCATTCTAAAATCTATCTCCCCATTCTTCTTACTTTTTATATCTTAGAAGAAAATTACTGACATACTAGCAAAATCAGAACCCAAGCCAGGAACACCCGAAGACCTGCAGAAGCTGATGAAAGACTATTATAGCCGTAATCGCTCAGTGATTGAATTAGAAGAACTGAACCTACCAGGTAGGACCATGCTTCTCCCTAGTTACTCCACCCCAACCAAATTAATCGTTGAGCATGATACAGGTCCACCAGCTGCTCTGTGAGAGAAAGGTGGGCAGTCTGCTCCTGTGCAGTTTATTGCTTCTGAAAATTTGCTGGAAGGTCATTTATGAGTTGATTCTAACGATTCTTAATTGCTAGCAATTTTCTTGATGATAAGGAGCAAAACAAGTTCATCTTTCTTTACTGTTATGTATATTAGCTAATCAATTACTATCATTTCCTTGTGTTAATACTCCTTTTCCTAACCTAATAGAGTTTCTAAAAAGTTTAGAAACCAAAACACCAAACCCATTCCTGCCGAGCTGATTCCAACCCATAGCAACCCTAAGGGCAGTAGAGTTGCCCCATCAGGTGTCCAAGGTCATAAATCTTTACAGAAGTATATCTTACTCACTGAGCATCTGGTGGGTTTAAACCATCAACCTTTCCATTCGTAGCTGAGATCAAACCAGCTGCACCAGCAGTTTGCCTAATAAGGATAGAAGTCAAGTGAAAATAGAGACACACACAGAGCACACATTTATTGTATGAAACATTGACTTACTCAGACTTTATAAATAAAACTTTAATGTCTATCTTTGTTTTGTTGTTTATAATCATGAATTTCTATTCACAGTTTATTACTTCTGTTTTAGCCCAGTAATTTTCATGTAGGCTGTTGAAAGGTTAGAACAAAATGTTGCCTTTTTAGCAAAACTGCCGCCTCCTCCCACCTCATTCTCAAGCCTACTAGTGTCTGAGAACCACTGCCTACCAGTGTTTACATTTACCCTAAAGAGTGTTGCATAATTCTTACAACTGTCCATCTTAATTATAATCCAGCCTGTAACTCTTTTCAGGCAAGGCCGGAAGCAAAGAGATAGTGCCATAAAATGACACCACTAAAGATTTGCGGCCTCCTGCTTAGTTAGATGAGCCGTTTATGGATGACTAGGAAGATCTCCTGTAGGAGATATTAACGGGAATATGCTGCCTTTAGGAAAAGTCAAGAGGAACTAGACTGCCTTTTCCATTACAACTTGATGCTTTCCTGAGAAGCCAAGGAACAATCTGTCCCCGAAACCTTTAGAATCCTTTTGTGATATGCTTTTAAATAAAAGTGCACATGGAGTATGAAGACCTGAGTGCCCCTGCCTGTTTCTTCTCTAAGAATACCCTTCATGTGGAGTGCATTTCCACAGGAGTGAGAGCTGGAGTCCTAGGCTCAGAGGGCCCATACACAGTAATTACAAAGCACCCTCCTCACTCACCAACTTCACATCTTTCTTCGCTATTGAACTCGAATGAACAAGAATATAACACAGACTTAGTATGGCACTCAAGTGACATTTTTTTAAAAAATCTCTTCTGACCTTTGATTTTCTACATGTCTAGATATAATACATTTATGATCTATGAGATTACAGCATAGATACTGTCACTGATGGGACAGATTGTTCAGTGCTCAACTACTAACCAAATGATTGGCACTTCAAACCCATCCAGAGATGCCTAGGAAGACCTGGCAAACTGCTTTGCAAAGGTTACAACCTTGAAAACCCCAGGGAGCAGTTCTGCTCCACACATGAGGGGCACCATGAACTTGAATCATTTCCAAGACAAGTTAACAAGAACTGGAGTTCCCGTATCTCATGTTGTTGTTGTTGTTACGTGCTGTTGAGTCTTCTATGACTCACCACCATATGTACAACAGCTCTGAATCCTGCCCTGTCCTGAGCCAGTCTCACTGACTCCAACACACCAATCCCCATTGCCACAGTCACTGTATCAATCCATTTTATCTGGGGTCTTCCTCTCCTGTGCTATCCCTCCACTCTTCCGAGCTTGATGTCCTTCTCCAAGGATCAGTCCCTCATAAATCTTGTTAAATCAAAACTTATCTCTAGAACTGAGAACTGTAGAAAGTTGAAAGTCAGAAGAGATTTTCTAAAATGACATTTCAGTGCCATGGTAAGTCTGTGTGATACTGTTGTTACAGCAGAGTTCAGTAATTAAGAATGATGGTGTCGTCAGTTAGAGAAGAAGAGTATGTTAGAAATGCTCAAAGCCACAAAGTATAGGCTGCCTCTTGCAGTTAGGAAAGTAGACCATACTGAGACATCAAGGAGGTTTAGGAGAAAAATCCCTGTAACTGCGTTGATAAGGCCAAGGACAGAAAGGAAGCCATGCTAGAGAAGAGAGGGAGAGACAGACCATTGATGATTTGAAACAGGCTCGGGTAGGAACAGAACAGAAACAAAAGGTGGATATAAATAATAAAATATTGTGGCTATTAATTTACCAAGTGTCTAACTTGGTTTTTGTTTGAGGTTGGTTGTGTCTTTAGGGCAGGAACATGTCTTTTCAATTAATACTGTGCACTGTACATTGTTAATGCCTTACACATGGGCACATAATTAAGGTTTCAAAGCAGGAGCTGCTTGGGACTAATTAGACTCTCAGCTGTGTGGGTTTTTAGGTTGGTTTTGATCAGTGATTCCTAAAAGCCTATAAGCTAGCTGTGACTGGATCACCAAATAACTTCTTTAAAAAAAAAAATTCCTAGGCCCACCCCCCAAGGGATTCTAACTCACTACTTAAAGATCTTCCATCTCAAGAATCTGTATATTTTGAGAAGTGCTCCAGGTTATTTTTATCATATCCAGGTTTGGAAAATTATTTTTAAGTCTAACAGAGGTTCCAGAAAATATAGGAAACAACACATTTGAAGTTCTACGTGCTGGATCAGAGTATAAGTATCTTTTAATTTAGTAATCATTTACTCTGTGCCACTATGCTGTGTTTTATAAGTATGCCCTTTCTTGAAGAATAAATTAGGATAATAAACATGACACTGCTTTCATCTTGACCTCAGATACAAGGTTAATCATCCACCATGATCACCATTGTTTAGGGGAGGCCCTTATTCTTTAGTCTAATGTGTTATGCTATATTTTGTTGTATTATCCTCATTCTTCACTAATCTACACTCCCATTTCCCCACAGATATTTAATATATGGATGTAAATTTTGTAAATATATGTGTAGCCTTGTAAAAGATGTCATGTATGTTAATGCTCGAATTTTATTTAAATTTTTAGGTCTAAAGTTCTCATTCTTTACTCAGTATTTGTTTAAGATTTGTCCTAGCTTTACATACATCTAATTCATTACTTCTGCTTGCTACACAGTATTAAATGTTTTCATCTACTGTATATTACTTATCTGTTTTCCAAGATATAGATACAGATGGACTCTGACACAGCATTGACTGTGGGGATAGTGCAGGACAAGGCAGTGTTGCATTTTGCTGTGCGTAGGGTCACGATGACTCAATGGCATCTTAACAGCGACAACAACGGATCACGATCAGCTCAGTGGGAGATTATAAATTAAAATTTCTTATTTTAAAATTCTAGGCAACATTTCAAAATATATGTGTTCCATTTCACTAATGTTTTAGAAATTTAACTAAGATGTTGTTTCTTTTCAATCTGTTTTGTTTGCAAAATTCAAGAAAACATGTGTCTCTTATTTCTAGACTCCTGTTTCCTCAAACCCAATGACTTAACTCACAGTCTTTCATCTTACCTAAAAGAAAGTAAGTAAACACTGATTTTTTAAATTTATTCATCAAGTTGTTTTTCTTATCTATAAAAAATAAGATCTGTCACTTTAAAATAAAATGAAAAGTTTAAATTTTAAATGGATTCTGAATGGAGGCTTTTTAAAAA
>NW_006399835.1:14141163-14163063 GCF_000299155.1 Elephantulus edwardii | reverse complement strand
TTTTTTTTTTTTTCCTTTTAGCACATTAGAAGCATTGCTCTCAGAGTCTAAAGTCTCAGGTTCTAGCCAGATCCTCCAATGATTTGTTCTTTTATTTAGGAAAAGTCACTGAATAGTACCCTGGAACTTGATTTATTTATTTATTTTTTTAATCAGAAAGATAAGGAAGTCGGACCATGTGATTTCTGTTCCTGTACTAATATTCTGAAATTCTTTTCATCTACTCAGAATTTAGACCATACCTTAATCATTTTCTCAGTGCATATTCATTTTTTATTGTGGATAACTAGATTATTATTCTTGTTATAAAGAGTTTAGATGTAGAGATTTAACATTCTTCTTTTTAAAAGTCGAAGTAATTCAAACAACATCCAGTCCCACTTACAAACTGGGTAACCTTGTCATTTATCATTTCTTAGGCTCCAATTCAGTTAATGTAAATATTGTAACTAATAATAGCATCAGCTTCATAGGATTTTGAGCACTAGAAAAGGTAATGTGTGTAAAATACTTAGCACAATGTCAATGTTAAATATTTGCTATAATTTAAATGTCAGCAGTGTCAGTCCTACTTCATTTCTTATTAAGTATCCCTTTAATATTTTATTTCCTTGAGTCAGAGCCCTTTTTGACATTGCCTTCCAACATCAAACATAAATTAAACTATAAAAAATTAATTATTCTAGGGGAGCTCTGGTGGCCTAGTGGCAAGGACCTGCAACTGCAATCCCAGAGTCGCACGGTTCGAATCCACCAGATGCTCTGCCGGTTGAAGGAGGGACAATCTCCTCCTGTACCAGTCAGATCTGATTTGACGGTACACTCACACAAAAATAATTTTTAAAAAATTAATGATTCTATATTTTTTTTTACTTAGTCCTAAAATTGATCTGGTGGCCTAGTGGTAAGAAGCTGCGTTGCAATCCTGAAGGCCCACAGTTTGAATTTATCAGTTGCTCCCTGGGAGAAAGATGAGCAGTCTCCTCCTGTGCAATTAACTGCCTCTGAAAACTTGCTGGAGAGTTAGCTATGGGTCTGTTCAGACTCAGTGATGCACAGCACAACAACAATCACATCTAGCTACTTTTATATTGTATGTGTTGTAGGCTAATAATAATGTTAGTGGTAATAGTCATTATGTAGTTATATAAATATTTTATTGTTAATATGTAAAATGTTTATTCTGTGTGAAGGTCAATGATATTTCATTTTAAGCTAATATATAGAACAACCAGAAAATAAAATCTATATTGAAGCATGCTTTTTTGTGTGTATTGTATGTCACATAAACATTGACAAAAAAATTATTTGCAGAATACTTAATTTTTCTGTCTAAATGTTACTATTCCCAGATTTTACTATGTGTAGAGTAATAATCTTGTATGTGTGGTCTATTTTCCAGTATGTCCTAAGTGGGTGAAACTGCGGAAAAACCACAGTGAGAAGAAATCAGTCCTGATGCTAATTATCTGCAGCTCTGCCGTCCGAGCCCTGGAGCTCATTAGGTAGGAAGTTTGACCTGTTTGATGTCATCAATGTTTTCTGAGTAACTAATATGGGCCAAACACAAATGCTCTATGTACTGGAGATACGGTGATGAACAACCAGACAGAACCCCTACCACCATCTACTTATATCCAGTTGGCGAGACAGACAAAAAAAAAAAAAACCCACACATTTTCTTTCCTGTTATAATTATATATATAGAAGATAGTGATAAGTTATAGGAAGAAAACATAAAATATGGTATGAAGATAGGACTTGGTTTTAAAAGATGGTCTTGAAAGCTCCTCTAAGATGACATTTGAGCAGAGATTTGAACAGTAAAGAGGAGAGTCAAGCAAGTATCTGTCAGAAGACCATTCCAGGCAGTGGGACCATACGTGTAAAAGTTGCCATTTTGGGATGTTGTGAGAGGTTTTGAAAAGAGTATTTACCTGATCTGAAAAATTGTTTAAAAGAATCACTTTACCTGGAATATGAAGAACAAATCATGGGAAGTCAAGATTTAATATGAGATTTTCACCAATCTTCTATTTTTAGAAGGAAAAGATATTTTCTGAGTAACCAATATATGCCAAACTATTGTTTCCTTATTTGAAATAGTAACTAGAAGAGATAAAATACCAAGAAATATATTTATCAAAACTTATTTTAAAAACCATTATTTGAGCAACATAGAAGATCTTGATAAAACAAAAAGACATGTTACATTCATAAATAGAGGCTAAATATCGTGAAAATGTCATTTTCTCTGAGATAATGAACAAATGTCACCAATTCTCAATAAGCTTCCAATAGAATTCTTTTAAAACTAAACAAATGAATTTTAAATTCATGGGAGAAAAGTACATTAGAAAAAATAGCCACAAGAATTCTGAAAAATAACACTAATAAGAGAATTGTTATTGTTCTAATGAGTGGTGAGTTACCTGCGGCTCATGGTGACCCTGTGTACAACAGCTCTGAAGACTGCCCTCTCCTGAGCCAGTCTCACTTACTCCAACACAACTACCCCCATTGCCCCAGTTACCATATCAATCTATTTCATCCAGAGTTGTCTTCTCCTGCACTGTCCCTCCACTATTCCAAGCATGATGTCCTTGTCTCAGGACCAGTCCCTCCTGACCCCGTACCCAAAATGTACAAGAAGGAGCTTCAACATCCTTGTCTCCAAAGAGAAACTTGGTTTCACCCTCTCCAAGACAGACTTATTTATATTTTTGGTAGTCCATGGTTTGTTCAAGACTCTTTTTCCAACACCACATCTCAAAGACATTAGTTCTTCTGCCATCCTTAGTCATTGCCTAGCTCTCTGATGCATAGCAAGTAATTGTGAAGACTATGGCCTGTAATGAGAGCACATGTAAGTTTCTAGACTGACATCTTTGCTTCTCAGTACTCTGGAGAGGTCCCTAACAGCATATTTTCCCAGTGCCCTTTGTCTTTTGATTTCCTGACTGCTGGTGCCAAGAATGTTGATTGTTGAGCCAAGCAAGCTGTGTTAACAACCTCAATCTCTTCTCCATCTATCATGGTGCTGCCAGATGGCCCAGTAGTGAGAGTCTTTGTCTTTCTGATGTTGAGTTTCAATCCATAGTGAAGTCTGTAGTCCTTGACCTTCTGCGGCAAGGGCTTTAGGTTGTTGTTGTTGTTATGTGCCATCGAATCACCTGCAACTCATAGCAACATTATGCACAGTAGGTCTGAAGCCTGGCCTGTCTTGAGCCAATCTCACTGGCTCGACACACCCACCTCCATTGCCCTAGTCACTGTATCATTCCATCTCATCCATAGTCTTCCTCTCCTGCACTGTCCTTCCACTCTTCCAAGAATGATGTCCTTCTCCTAGGACTGGTTCCTTCTGGCCTTGTGCCCAAAGTCTGTGAGATAGAGCTTCAAAATCCTAGCCTCCAAGGAGAAACTTGGATTCACTTTCTCCAAGACAGACCTATTTGTTTTCTTGGCGGTTCATGGTGTGTTCAAGACTCTTCTCCAGCAGCACAACTCAAAAGCATCAATTCTTCTATCATCCTTAGTCATTATCCAACGCTCTGGTGCAAAGCAAGTATTTTTGCAAAGACCATGGCCTGAATCAGGTGTACCTTACTCTCTGATGCATAGCAAGTAATTGCAAAGACCATGTGCTGAATCAACTACACCTTAGTCTCTAGACTGACATTGCTTCTCAGTCTTCTGGAAAGGTCCCTGACAGCACATTTACCTAATGCAATTTGTCTTTTGATTTCCTGACTGCTGATGCTAAGAGTGTTGATTGTGGAGGCGAGCAAGCTGTAACTGTTAACCACCTCAGTCTCTTCCCCATCCATCATGGTGCTACCATTTGGCTCAGTGGTAAGAATCTTTGTCTTCCTGATGTTGAGCTTCAATCTATATTGAAGACTATAGTCCTTGACCTTCTGCATAAAGCACTTCAGGTCTTCTTTCAGCAAGCCAAGTTGTGTCATCTGTATAATATAGGTTGTTGATGAGTCTTCCTTCAATCCTTATGCTACATTCCTCCTCATAATGCCCAGCCTCTCCAGTGATCAGTTCTACATATAGTTTGAAAATGTATGGAGACAGAATGCATCCCTGACACACTCCCTTCCTGATTTTGAACCATGCAGCTTTTCCCTGCTCTGAGGACTTCTTCCTGAAAGCTTCCCTAATATTGTTACATGCCATTGAGTCAGCTCATAGCAACCTTAGGAAGAAAATTGGCTAATTCTGTACCGTCTTCATAATCTCTACTGTGCTTTAAACTACTATTGAAGCCACTGTGTCAATCCAATTAGATTACCAACAGGCAAACAAAACATTATCATTCATAATAGTTAAAATAATATGGAACTGGCATATGCATGATAGTGGAACAGAAGGGAAAGGTGAGCCGTAGATACATATGCATATGAAAAATATTGCAAATAACTAAAGTGGTAAATCTATAGAAAAACCTGGGTTATTCAAGAAACAAACTGGAACAAGGTGGTTATTTGGAGAAATACAATTAGATACATATCTCACTTTTTAAACCAAAATCATTTCCAAATAGACCAAAAATTTAAATGCAAAAATTATATTTTTACAGTAATTAAACATTGTTTTTCAGAGTGCTTTAATATACCTTTTCATTTACTGTAAGTTCCCCCACAGGAAATCAGTCATTTACTGTAATTTTTGTAGAATAATAAAAAAAAAGTCTTCCCCAAAATTTGTGGTAACATACAGTTTACAGAAAGATTTAGCCATCAGAGTAAGATAGAGTTAACTGAGGCCAGCTCTCTCCAGGAGCCAGGCTCTGTACTAGACATTCCTAGAAAACAACAATAAAGAGTTCCAAATTATTAAAAACAAGGAATGGGATTAAATAGGTGCAGCACTTCTGTTTTTCTAAGTGAAAAATTAAATCATAACCTTAAAAGAAGAAATAATAAATTTAGAAGTTAACATTTCTTATTAATGCTACTAGACATACACATTGAATTACATCACATACCTGCCCAGTAAAACAAAAGTTTTTCTTTCAGTTGTTTCTGCTTCAACCATAGTTGACCTTCAAGATCCCAAATGCTTCTGATCCTAAAACTGTAATTCACACTGACTCTCTGAGCTTTGAAAAGCACCACCACAGAATCCGTTTCAGAGTCAAGTATGCATGGCAAAGAGGCCATGCTGAAGGCACACACTTTAAAAAATAAGTTGTCAAATTCATTTTAGCTTTTACTGTACATAAATTCCTCTTTGAGGAGCATAAAGGTACTATGTTGCCACATTTCATTTACTAATTTTCAGTATTTTTCTGTGATTCTAGTAATATTACCATACATCTCAAGGTTCAGTGATGTGCAAAAGGGACTTCAGAACAGACATAATGAGCTTTATTGAGGAAAAACCAATACTGACTAATTTTAGCTTTCATGAGAATGCTGTTTTCCTGAGAACCATGTTAAGCAGGTCCCCCCAAGTGTCTTTCTAATTAACTTTGCCTTGGAAAAAGCTTATCTATAAGTAAAACTTTTATGGTACACTAAAACTTGTGTAGCACATTTCACAATTCTTTAAATGTGTGTGTTCCTATTAGTCAATATTACTGCTCAAGACATAAAAATACATAAAGAAAAAGAGTACCGTCGGGCAATACTATTGTTACACCTGTTCCGAAGCATCAGATGCAATGATCTCATTTGTTCGCTTGTGCTTATCTAATCTCCAAACAATATTGAATGATTTCTAGAGAGACATACAACAATTATAAAATAGGTGGGGAAACATAAAGATCCAGTAAAATCAAGAAAAACAGGTGGATCCAGGTAGAATTGGTGGTGATGGTCATTTCCATTAGGTACTGATCAGTTGCAGAGATGGCCCAACCATAACCTTGTTTGCATTTCTCAGCAGCAAAGACAAATGGAAGGACATCTTAAATTGCCAGATTTGTGATATTGTATGTTGTTGTTGTTGTTGTTATGTGCCATCAAGTCGTTTGCGACTCATAGCGACCTTATGTACAAGAGCCCTAAACACCGTTCTATCCTGTACCAACCTCGCTGTCTCAAACACATTCATTCCTACCACACCACTCACAGAATTGATCCATCTCACCAAGGGTCTTCCTCTCCTGTGTCATCCCTCCACTCTCCCAAACATGATGTCCCTCTCCAAGGACCAGTCCCTCCTTGAAGCATGCCCAAAGTATGTCAGACGAAGCTTCAGAATCCTTGACTCCAGGGAACATTCTGGCTTCACCCTCTCCAGGACAAACCTGTTTGTTCTCCTAGCAGTCCATGGTGTATTCAACACTCTTCTCCAGCACCATAGCTCAAAGGCATCAGTTCTCTTTCTATCATCGTTATTCACTGTCCAACTCTCTGATGCATAGCACATAATTACAAAGACTATAGCCTGGATCAGGCACACCTTAATCTCCAGCCTGACGTCGTTGCTCTTCAGTAATCTTGAGAGGTTCCTCACAGCTGACTTTCCCAATGCAATTCATCTCTTGTATGAGAATTGAAGTTAATAAATAAAGTTTCCTCAAAATGGAAGTAAAGTTTTCCCCTCTGTGATATATATAACGGCATCACCTCAACAAGAAAGCAACAGACAGTTGACAAGACACATTTAGAGAGCTTCCCTCAGTGAAGGCTGAGGACCTGCTGTCAAAGCTGAGTTAGTGACGATGGTCATGTAAAACAGAAAGCAGCATGATCTGGACTCATGTTGTGGACATTCTAAATTGATCTAAGTAGGTCCAGAATTTTGAGTACCTAGAAACTAAATAAAGAACCTTAGTGGCATAGTAAGGTGATCTGGTGGTCTAGTGATAAAAAGCTGCACTGCAGTCCCAAAGGCACGGGGTTTGAATCCAGCTGTTCTGGGGGAGAAGCATGAGCAGTCTCCTTCTGTGAGATTTACTGCCTCTGAAAACCAATGGAGGATCACTTAAGGGTGGATTCTGACTCAATGACACAAAACAGCAGTGGTGTAGTAGATTAAGAGCTGGGATGCTAATCCAAAAGTCAGCAGTTCACATCCAACAGCTGCTCTGCCAGAGAAAAAGTGACGGTCTTCTTCCATAAAGATTTATCACATTTGATGCCTGACGAGGATCGTCATGATCAGAATCTACCCTAGTGGGTTTGGATTTGGTTTTAGAAACCATATGGTCTGACCACCTTATAAACTATCAGTTAACTGCTCAAGAGCTAAAGTTACTCAAGAATTTTGTGTGGAAAACATTTAAGCATATTGCTCAAATTTAAAATTATATTTAATATATAACAATCTAGGGGGATTTTTATACTAGTTTATTTCCAAAATTCTAATACTTTGTTTTCGAGAACAGATTCTTCCAATTTTGCTTACCCCCCCCACCCATCACATTGTACAACTCCATGAGTAATCCCCCCTCCCCCTGCACATCCTCATCCCTCTGCTTCTCCCCTCCCTCTACCCCCTTGAATCCTTATACTCATTCTACTGTAATGGTTTTGGACAGTATTTGTCCTTATGGGACTGAGTTAACTCAGCATAATGCTCTCCAGTCGCTCCCAAGTTAGGTAATAATTTACAAAATCATTGCTCCTCTGTGCTACATAGCATTGTGTGAATGTACCATAATTTTTTTAAAGATTATTTTTATTATTTGTGTGTGTACCTTCAAATCAGATCTGATAGGACAGGAGGAGATTGTCCCTCCTTCTTCAGCAGAGCATCTGGTGGGTTTGAACCACGTGCCTCTGGGATTGCAGTGCAGCTTCTTGCCACTAGGCCACCAGAGCTCGCCGAATGTACCATAATTTTTCAATCCATTCATTTATGGTTGGTACAACCATTCTGGAAGGCAGTTTGATGCTTCCTCAAAAGGCTGAACGTAGATATTTCATATGACCAGGCTATTCCACTACTTGGAATAGACTCCAAGAAAATGAGAACTGAGGCACAAATGAAGACTTGCACAGGAGTGTTCATAGCAGTATTATTCACTATCACAAGAACATGGAAAAATTTAGATTTTGAGCATCTCTAAAATCACAAAATCTTGTAACACTGCCCCATAATCTCACATCATAATAATTGGCTCAGCTGAGCACAATGACCTCCTTTAATGGGGTGCATGCTCTATAGGGTTTTCAGTCTGCACCCCTGTCTCATAGATTACCTCACCTATTTGTGCTACCTGCCTGCTCAGATATTCCTGATGGAGCAGTCCTTTGCAACAATAGTTTTCGTTCCTTCTTCCTTCCTACCTTATTTCCTTCTTCCTTTTATTCTTTCATTTTTTTGCAGAAACCTTTCCATATAGAATTTATTTTTCTGATGTTCTTCAAAGTAAATCAAAGTGACATTGGTCTGACTGAATAAGGGTCTAACCTCTTCTTTTTTTCCCTGTCAGTTCCCCCTCAAAGCTTCCTAACCACGTTCATGGGCAGCTCTTTGTAGATGGCCTTGGACTCCACAGAGTTCAGGCTGACATCACTGCTCTAAGAGGTTTCTTGCAATTAAATGTTTTATGAGAACTGCACTGTAGAGTTTCAAGATTTTTCTATGCCAGGAGCCTGAAATACCAAAATTCTATGATAAAAAGGAAGGGCAACTGTGTATGTTTTGATAACTAAGAAAGTTGAGAGGCCATCACACTCTCATTCTAGAGATAGGGTAAGCAGAAAAATCTCAGAAGTGTGTGTGTGTGTGTGTGTGTGTGTGTGTGTGTGTGTGTGTGTGTGTGTGTAAACATGTATACATTTATTTGAATAAAGCAAGTTGTAATACTTAATTAGTGTGCCAGGAGTGAGTAATATTGCTTGAGCATATATCTGTTACTTTTCATTAGGTCGATGACAGCGTTCAAAGGAGAAAGCAAAGTTATGAAATTATTTGCAAAACACATAAAGGTAAGCAGACCTGTGTTTCCTCACAGGGCCTAGAGGGGCTCCTGTAACTATCTTTCCGGTCCACTTCAAGAGCCCAGCTTTTCCCTCTTCGTCTTCTTCTGATTCCTCTCATGAGCCATTTCTTTGGTGCCTTCCTAAAAGCCTATTTTACAGTCATCCTGGATTTCTTTGAATTTCCTTGCCTCCACATGTTCACTTCTCCCCACAGCAGTCCCTCATCCTCCGAGATTCCTGGGAAGAAACTGAGGCTTGACAGTATACTGAATTCTTTGAGCTTTTACCAGTGTCCTGGGGAGATGCTTTTCCTGGATGTTGACCCCCACCATTTGCTTTTTTCTTTTTTTAACTTTGAGATAAAGTGATAAAAATTGGCCTATGACTGCACTTGTGAATACCTCTTCGTTTTCTTCTTCCTCTTCCCTCTTCAAATAGATCCAGGAGCAAGTAAAGTTGCTGGAAAAGCGGGTGGTGCATCTGGGTGTAGGAACTCCAGGAAGGATTAAAGAACTTATTAAACAAGGTAAGAAAAAAGACGGTGAGATGCCAGGGCTGGAAGTTTGCCTTTAGGAAACTGCCTTTGTGACTAATGAAACCAGACTTCTGAGTTAATTCAAGAGTTAGAACCTCAGCCTTTAGGCTCTAAAGTCAGCCAGTAGGAATGGCAAGGACTAAGGCAAACTAAAGTACACATGCCCACCTAAATACATTCAGATTCTGAGTGCTTGAAGCAGATTAGCGGATTCACACAGACTTCCGTACACCAATTTGCCACATTTGGATTTTGTAGAACTGCATGTGGTCAGCATTTCTCTTTTCGCTTCATTAAGTCTAGGTTCCCCCAAGACTCCTGTTTCTTTTATGTTTTTAAAACATAAAAGAGCAAAAAATTCAGTTCCTGTGAATTAAATACAGATATTTAGGAATCTTTCTCCAGAGTGCATTTTCTTTATCTAGAAAGTGGTCCAGACAACATCCACTAGTAATTTTTGTAGTTTCATTGACTTAATTAAAGGCAGTAGCCCAAAAATCTGCTAGCCTTATTAACTATTCTACCTGTCAGAAATATTTAAAGATTTCATTTCAACACCCCTTTCCAAATTACTAATTTAATACTTACATTTAGTAGAATCTTTACATAATTATCTGAAGTTATTCCTAGATTTTTTTGTATATATAAATATGAAACTAATGCATAGCATTAGTTAACATAGCATATCAGTATATACACATGTTATTTGACAGAAAACAGACAAAAACTGAAAATACTGATTCTCCAGATGAAAACCATTCAAAATTGAACCTACTATGCAGAGTAAAAGAAACTACAATGAAGTAATTAAATTGGGCCCAGTCTAGGAAAAGAAGCATTTTTTGTGTTACCATCTGTACTGAGTGCTATAGTAGATCCCTTTAGGTATGTTGCTTAGAACCCCAGCAGCCTTGCAAGTTGGCATTTTTATGAAAACAAACCTGAAGCCCAGGCCAGGCCTCACCAGCTCCAGAACCTTTTCCTCAAAGAGCTCTTGATCCAACTGAGGAAATAAATACACATAAAATGAGACTGGCAACATGAGACGAGATAAATGAATGCTTTGGATTACAAAAACTATTGTTTTAAGGTGATATCAAGTCAATTTTAACTTACAACTAAACTGTGTCAGAGTAAAAAACTACTTTATCAGGTTTTCAAGGCTGTGACCTTTCAGAAGCAGAATGCCAGGCAGAACTCAGGTAGGCTCAAACTTCCAACCTTTCAGTTAATCATCAGGCAGTTAAACATTTATTCCACCTAGAGACTTATAAAACCTAGAGGAGTTGAAGCAACAGAGAGATTTTTATGGTGCTTGGAATCTGAATGAAAGACTTTACAGAAGAAGCCCATTACAACTCATTGCTATTGAATCAGAACTCACTCATAACTCACCCTCCATTGCATTTCCAAAGACATAAATTATAGAAGGTCGTGGGAGATGACCTTTTGCCATTTGGAGAGTGGTAAAATAGGAAGGGAGATATGAAGGAAGCATTTAGGAAAAGAAACACAGCCCCGTCAAAAAGGAACAGAGTCACGGAGTTTATTGAGACTTGATAATAAGTAGACGTTTGATGTTAAGGTGGTTGTTATTGCTAAGTGTTGTCAAGGCAAGTCCAACTCATAGTGACCCTGTGAATAATAGGCCTGCACATGTCTGATCCTGTGCCGTCCTCATCATTGCTGATACCCTTGATCTCAGTGCTGCAGCCACTGTGTCAATCCATCTGGTTAAAGGTCTTCTTCCCTTTCGCTGACCCTCCAACTCCCAAAGCAAAGTATGTAAAAAGAAGCTTCATTATCATTATCCTTACCTCCAAGGAGGACTCTAGCTGCACTTTCTCCAAGACATATCTGTGTGATTTTTTTGAAGAACCACAACTCAAAGGCATTGATTCTTCTCCTGTCACCTTTATTCATTTTCCAGTTCTCAAATGTATAGCAGATGATTGAAAAGACCATGGCTTGGATCAGGCACACCTTAAACTTTAAGCTGACATCATTGCTCTTTAATACTTTGGAGAGGTCCCTGACAGCAGATTCTCCCAGTGCAATATGTCTTGATTTCTTGATTTCTGGATCTTGATGATGTCGATTGTGGATCCAAGCAAGATGAAATCACTGACAACGTCAGCCTTCTCTCCATCTATTATGATATTGCCTATTGGCCCAGTGGTGAGGATTTTTATATTCTTGATGTTGAGATGTTACTCATATTGGAGGATATAGTCTTTGATCTTCTGAAACAAGCATTTCAAGTCCTCCTCACTCTTAGCAAGTAAGGTTGTGTCGTCTGCATAATGAAGACTGTTGATGAACCTTCCTCTGATCCTGATACCACATCCTTCTGCATAAAGATCAGATACTAATCAATATCCATCCTTCACAACTTGACATTCTTTCCAGTTGAATCACTTGTTACTACAGTTCATGGATTCGCCAAGCCAGAAAATTGATCTCTTTAATAGAAAATAATTTCTAATATTTCCTATGGAGCACTGGTGGCTCTGCCACCCCTCAGGCATTCAGTTTTAATCTACCATCTGATTAGGAAGCTGAGGTGTTAGATTATGTTCCATAAACGTAAGAGGGCATTCAAAGTTAAGGAACAGATGAAACTCCTTCTGTGAGACATGAGCTTGTAAAGACCAGCAGTAGGAGGGCTCAGGGATGCATTCTCAGCTTGGTTCTGCCTTCCCCACAGCTCTAAGCTAGGAGATTCACCTCTCCCCTTCTCAGGATCTCTTTTTTTTTTTTTGTCACCAGACCCACCACCACCACAGGGCCACTATTCTTTTCTTTGCTTTCTTTCTTTTTTTTTTAAAGGAGAATAGGGAAAGATAAAAGAGAATTGCTTAGAATGTTGATATTAAAATTGTGATAATTCACTGTGAAGGCTAATTCACATGAGAAAATGACTTAAAGAGTTATTGGAGTTGTTTTTGTTTGGGTTTTTTAAAAAATGATACTTGTTGGCCTAGTGGTAGGAAGCTGTGCTGCAATCTCTAAGGCATGTAGTTTGAATCCACCAGCTGCTCCATGGGAGAAAGACGGGCCGTCTCCTCCCACGTGACTTCCAGCCTCTGAAAACCCACTGGAAGGTCAGCTACTAGTCTTTTCTGACTTGATGGCACGCGACAACAACAGTTAAAATAACATTTACTTTTTCATTCCAGTTATATGGATGGTTTAATAGTTATTAACCACTTATATCACAGTTCTTATGCTACATACAAAGAGAACAATGCCAGCAATCTAAGCACTAAAAAACCAACAAAAGAAGTCCAATAGAATGCAGCTTGTTTTACGTAACTGTGACTTAAATATTTTATATAGGCCAATGAAGAAAGACATACGCAGGCTCTGTGGCACTGATATCTATACAATTATGGGTAGACTTTTATTGTTTTAATGTCATTATAAAGGATATTTTATTATTATGTTGTTGTTAAGTCACAGGCGACTCATAGCGACCCTGTGAAGGAGAGTCCTCTACGCTTGGGTGTCATCCTCTCTCCAGGTTCATAGGGTTTCCGGAGGCAAGCTATTACGGAAGTGGATGCGTCTCCTCCTTCCAAATTTGATTATTAGAACCTTGAAAAAATACAAAAATGTGCAGAGAAGAAAATTAAAATCACTTCAGAAATAATTTTATTATTGAATATTTGTATACATTTCCATCCCATCTTTTTTCTATGGGTGTTTAAAAAACAGAGATTATACTGCGTGTTATAACCTACTATTTTTAAACTTGCTAAGTCTCATTATTTTATGTTGCTTGGATCCACAATCAACACCCTTGGCAATAGCAGTCAAGAAAAAGTGTAAAAAATATTTACACTGAGTTAGTCTTCTTATGTCAAGGACCTCTAAGGTGTTAAGGAACAATTATGTCAGTTTAAAGACTAAGGGAACTCATGCAATATTATTCAAAATTGGTGACCCTGGAGAACATTATGCTGAGTGAAATATCTCAGTCACAGAAGGACAAATACTGCACAGTGCCACTGTTGTAGAACGGGACTGACATCAAAGTTGGGGTGAGACTGAGAAAAATTGGATAAATCATGTATATTGCATTGAAACAGATGAGGGAGAGAACAGTTTAAAAGCGATATATGATTGCTTATTATGGTTATGACAGGGGTTATGAAGGTTGCATAGTGGAGTGGACTTGGGCGGGGGGTGGAATTGTATACCAATGAAGGGATTTTTCTTTTACTTTTCAAAGAGAAGAGTGAACTGGGGGTGAGGGATGGGTTGGGAGAAAAATGCAACAACGAATGAATGGAAATCCAAAATCTCTGTAAATGTTCATTAAAATTAGTAAAATTAAAAAAAACAACACCACTAAGGTGTATCTGATTCAAGCCATTCTCTTATCAATTACTTGTTATGCATCTGAATAATGACAAAGAAGCCAGAAGAATCAATGTCTTTGGGTTGTAGTGTCAAGGAAGAGTACTGAATATCCCATGGACTGCCAAGAAAACAAATATGTCTTGAGTGCAAGGATCATGACACTTCACCTCACATATTTTAGGCATTTGTTAGGATAGGCCAGTCCTAGAAGAAGGACATCATCTTTGGAAAAGTAGAGGGTCAGTAAAAGAGAGGAAGTCCCTCAATGAGATGGATTAACACAGTAACTTTAACACACTATCTAGCATGTTCAAATATATCATAAATGATGGGGATGGCACAGGATAGGGCCAGGTTCAGATCCATTGTTCATGGTATCACAAGTCATAGCTGACTAGAAGGCATTTAACAACAACAACATGTCTCATGAGAACTTCCTTGTCATAAAATATAATTAAAGCTTTCCCTTGTAATGGCTATATAATATTCTATTATAAAGTCATATTGTTTATTACAATTCTTTTATGATAGGATATTCGGTTTATATTTTTGCTATTATAAATGATCACCTTTGCGTATGTTTTTATTGGAAATTTACCATGAGAGGGAAATTGCATTATTAAATAATAAGCATCTTATGTTTTTATACTAGGCCTCATACCAGAAAAGCTGTATCTATTTACTCTTTTTTGATGACAGTAATAAAATCACCTGTAGCATTTTAGAAATTGTGCTAAAACCCCACACTGGAAATTGAGTTAATCCATCTGGTTTAGGGGTTGGGAGAATGCGTCCTTACAATAATGGTCTTCTGCAGTATTTGTCCTTATGAGACTGTGTTAGTTCACTTAGCATAATGCTCTCCACCCTCTTCCAAGTTATGTAGTATTTTTCAAAATCGTTGGTCATGAATGTTGCATAGTATTCCATTATGTGAATGTACTACAATTTCTCAATCCATTTGGTTGTGATTGGACATTTGGTCTTTTTCCATGTTCTTGCAATGATGAATAATGCTGCTATACAATAACGTTTTTGGGTGTGCAACCTATTGCCTGGGTCAATTTACAATTGTTATTTTAAGTTTTAAGACAGAGTTTAATGTAAGAGACACTGTAATTTGTAAAAAGCGTGAAAAAGTATGTTGGGCAGAAAGGAGAATATTCAAACATCCACAGACAAAGTTGAAGGATACAAGAAGACTTTGTAAACCATTTCCATGCATGCTGTGGGTGTAGTCACAACATAGAGAGGAACATGAGGATTGAGAAAACCTGAGGAATAAACAATTTCTGAAGTCTCCCCTAGCCATAATGTTCACATCAACACGAAAAGAGAAGAAACAGAGTCCTTAATTGATTGGCCACACCGGGAATGTTGTTGTTAGGTGCCATTGAGTTGGTTTCAACTGAAAGCGACCCTCCATACAGTAGACCAAGACCTGCCTGATTTTGTACCATTTTCACAATCTCTGCTGGGTTGTAGCCCTGTTCTTAGACTTGCAGTGTGTTGTACTGTGGTGCCTTGCCTATAGCTGAAAGTTATGCCATCAGTATGTCAAATGCCAGCATAGCCACACATGGTAGACAAGTTTTAGCAGAACTTCTAGACTGAGACAGACTAGGAAGCAGGACTGGCCATCCACTTCTGAAATAATGTACTTTTGAAAACTGAATAGCAGCAGAACATCAAGAAAAGCTGACTTTAAATAGAGCTTATTCACCCTAACTCCCTTTTCTGCCTGAAATTAGCCACTCATCCCTGACCTCATCCTTGGGCCCACTTGCCTCCTTTGAGACATCCAGACTTCACTGAATTCAACTCCTCTGAGGTGCCCCCATCCCTGACTGCAGGATGCTTCTTGTCAAATCACTGCAGGAACAAGACTTCACTTCCTGGGGTTTCATGAAAAGGAAGCTGGAGATTGATTCTCTGCCAGCACATGAGCATTTGTGCTTAGCAAGAGTCGTTTCTCTGCTTTCCTCAGACTCACAGATAAGATTATAAAGGAGAACAAGTCTCCAAGTTCTGCATTTGTTTGCCATTGGGCAAGGGCAGCACTTTATGTGTGGAGATTAGTTTCCAGGGGAAAGAATAGCAAGTGAGGCGAAAAGCAACTAGAACAAAAAACCGTTTTAAGATGCTCATGTCATGACCTCTTTCCTTCAGCAGCTCTCTTTCTCTCTCTCACTCTCTGCTCTTTCAGGTGGCCTTGATTTGAACCCCTTAAAGTTTCTGGTTTTTGACTGGAACTGGAGAGATCAGAAGTTGAGGAGACTGATGGACATTCCCGAGGTACCGTGTAACCAGCAATTTCCTTTAATCATTTTTTTTTCCCAATTTGAACTTTAGTTCAAACACAGTAATAAAGTCTTTGACATAGAAAGCCAGCACATTCTGGCTTTTGAAATGATTTCTAACTTAACTCTGAGTTAACTACAATTATGGAGGCCACCTCAACCCCTTACACATAATTCTGCATCCTTTCCACATGTTTTATAAGAATTGCCTTTATTTCTCTTTTAAAATGCCCAGTGACTTCTGTGTCACTACAGACCACATTTATACTTTTTGTTAGCAAAACGACATTTCCTTACATTTTCTCTACGCCTGTCTTTACAAGCACAGTCCTCTTTGCTTTTCATCCATATGCATTCTTTGGGAGGACAAAAACTTACCTCATTAATAACCCCCATTTCCATAGCCCCAAAAACAGTACTAATTTACAGGGCTATTTTATTTTTGTGGGGTGGAAAGTTTTTTGGTGTCTTAGTATGGTACTACTGAATAATTGAATGCATTTGTGGGCACAGGAGTAGTTAACATTAGGTGCTGTTGAGTCAAGTTGAGTCACTCCTAGTGACCCTATGAATAACTGACCAGAACCTGGGCCATCTTCATCATCCTTCTCTGATTCACTGGTGTTATATGTAGGAAAGTAGTCCATGATCATCATTGTATAAAAAGCAAATTTGCCACCTACGCTGTTATCCTGGAGCTAATTCTCTAGTATAGCTGTTGGAGAGAAGGTTTGAACAGTAATAAACATGGCTGCCAATCACCAAGTTATGGCATTAAGAGTCTTGGAAGTAATCCTTCAAACATGTTGAATTAATTCATTTGCCATATAAAACTGTATATCCTCAGGATAACCAGACCTGATTATAATTATTCTGGGAAGTGTATTAGACATCAGTTCAGGTTACAAAACTATTTGCTTCTCTACACATACACACACTGTGCCCTAAATTGACTACGGTTTTTAAATTGGTTTAGCCAGTTAGATGATAGATAAATGAGACTGTGTGTGTTGGTTTTAGTTACACCATTAAATCTGAATAATCATCATCAGTTTTCTAATTATACTAATAGGTAGAAACAAACAAAAAAAATCCATTTGTTTCCCTAAGTTATTTTTAGTATGTTGATATCACCATTAGCAATTCTTAAAAAGCAATAAAGTACTGCACTGAAATATTATATATAAATGAAACAGATATTTTATGTACTACTTCTTTCTTTCTTTATATAAGTCTTTTATCTCTAAGTCAGATGAAGCTTAGGACTTTTGCCCTCCTGGATTCTGTCCATTGTAGCTACATAAATAGCAAGAAGTCCAGACTGTTGAATTTATTTGCCAAGACTATCTTTTCTTGATCTTAACCTTTTTTTCCCCCCAATTTGTTTCTTTTAGATAAGAAAGGAGATTTTTGAACTTCTGGAAATGGGAGTACTTAGTCTGTGCAAATCAGAATCTTTGAAGCTGGGCCTTTTCTAATTCTGAATCCAAGTGAAGATCCTAGTTTTAATGCTAGAATTTACGTTTTTCTTTAATTACTATGCATATTGGGAGCACTCAGAAAAATCAGCTATATTTTTATTAACTTTGCTATCAGATGAATCATTGGACATCTTTGTCTTTGAGGATACTTCAACAAAAATAAATGTCTTTTTGCCAACTCTCTTCCTTGTTTAATAAAATATGAGTAATTTGCGTGAGTTTCTTATTGAGAAAACTGTGTTTGTTTTTCACTAATTGGCCTGTGATGTGATTATACGGGAGACATGAAGGAACAGTAGGGTAACCTTAACTCTGAGCTGCAGTTTTATCAGCCATGAGTTAAGGATTAAGAAATTTCGAGGATTCAATGAGATGGTACATGTGGGACATGGTCCTAGTGTGACGGTATAATGTGGTATAGTAGAGTAGTGGTATAATGAACAGAAGTGTATGCGATACTTATAAACTTGTAAAAGACAGCAGTGTTTCTACAATAGACAAAACGATATGAGATCTCTCACTTATTTGTTGTGTTTCTTTTTAATGCTATTTTGAAATAACTTTAGGCTTGCTGAAAAAAATTACAAGAACAGAACCAAAAAATTTCCATGCACCTTTCACCCAGCTTCCCCCAATGGGAACATCTTATATAACCATACACATTTACCAAAACTAAGAAAGCCTAAAGGTACAGTTAACTAAATTAACTAAACACCACTTTGTATTTTACCCGGTTTTCCACTGGTGTCCTTTTCTATTCAAAACTCGATCCAGGCTACCATGTTGCACTTAATTGTAATACTTGATGTTTCTCTCAAGTCAGCAGCCATTTCTCAGTCTTTCCTTGTGTCTCAAGACCTTAACACTTTGAAAGGTTATTTTGTAGACTTGTCTTTCAATTTTGTTTTTCTATTGTTTTCTTATAATAGCAACCCTATAAATAACAGATCTGAACCCTGTCAAGTCCTGTGCTATCCTTATCATCAGTGAGAAGGATTGACACAGTGATTTTTGCCACAGTGGACTTAAGCATGATATCATGAAGATGGCACAGGACAGGGCATGGTATTGATCTGTTGTTCATGGAGTCTCTGCGAGTCATAGTCAACTTGACCACACCTAGCAACAACAATAATGTAGGGACTTGTGACAATAACTCTAGGAAACAAGGGAGATCTTTTTAGACAGTTAACCTGATTTTCCCCAGTCTTTTGCCCACTCATTTTAGCAACCATTGAAAGATCTTGCCCACAACAGTTATTACTGTGGTGATTTTTCTGTTTCACTCATTCCTTATTCATTTACTAACTAGAAATCTTCTGTAAGAAAGAGATATCCCTTATCTCCACTTATTTGCTTATCCAATTGTTTACCAGATTGTGAACTCATATTTATTTTAGCCTCCACATTGTTTTTGTTGTTAGGTGCCATCGAGTCAAATACAACTTATAGCAACAAAAGATCTGAATCCTGTTCTGTCCTGCGCCATCCTCACACTTCCTGACACACAAGAGCCCATTGTGGCAGTCACCACATCAGTCCACCTTGTCATGGGTTTTCCTCTCCTTCGCCGACCCTTCCTTCTTCCTAGCATCATGTCCCTCTCCAAGGAATAGCCCCTCCTAGCAACATACCCAAAGCATGTGAGGCAAAGTCTCATCATTCTTGCCTGCAAAGAGCAATCTGGCTGCACCCTTTACAAGAAAGACATATTTGTTCCTTTGGCTGTCCATTGCATGTTCAATCTCCTCTCCAACACCACAGTGCAAATGCATCAATAATTCTTCCGTCATCCTTATTCACTGTCTTGCTCATAGGTGCATAGCAAGTAATCAGAAAGACTGTGGCCTGACTCAAACATACCTTAGCCCTCAAACTGACATCATTACTCCTGAATAATTTGTAGAGAAAGAACTGATTGACATTGAAAAATTTCAGGAAGTACCATATGAACAGGAGGCAATGGTAATGAAGGAGGAAGTGGAAGCTTCATTGAAGACATTGGCAAAAATAAAGCCCCAGGAATCGATGAGATACCCGTTCACTTCTTTCAATTAACACAGGCAGCATGGATGCACTCACCAGTCTATGCCAGGAAATTTGAAGGACAGCTCTCTGGCCAAAGGATTGGAAGAGGTCCATATTTATTCCTATTCCCAAGAAAGGTAATCAAAACTATCAAACAATATTAATATACCATGCAAGCAAAATACTGCTCAAGATCATTCAAAAATGGTACATTCACACAATGGAATACAATGAAGCATGCAGGAGCAATGATTTTGTAAATTATTACCTAACTTGGGAGGGACTGGAGAGCATTATGCTGAGTGAACTAACTCAGTCCCACAAGGACAAATACTATATAAAACAGTTATTGTAGAATGAGTATAAGGATCCAGGAGGGGTGGGAGAGGCTAGAAGCAGAAGGATGTGGATGTGCAGGGAGAAGCTTAATCATTGGGTTGTACAATTTGATGGGGGGATGTGTGAGGGAAATGGAAAGACTCTGTTCGAATTTGTATTAGAATTTTGTGAATAGTGAAAAAATTAAAAAAACAACAATGTATTTATATTTTGTAAATAAACTAGTAGGAAAAAATTTGTTTGAAAAATTTATCTCAGAAGTCCATACACATATTTAACAGCTTAGAACTTTCCTAAAATCATAATTTATAAGGTACTAAAATTTTCATAAAATTAAAAAAATGGCTATAACAGTATATAGATAGGGAACTGCCAGAAATTCAAGCAGGATTTAGAAGAGGCTGTGACACCAGGGACATCATTCCTGATGTGAGGTGAATCCTCACTGAGATTAAAGAATACCAGAAGAATATCTTTGTGCTTTATTGACTATGCAAAGGCATTTGTGTGGATCATAACGAGATGTGGCTGACATTGAGAAGAATGGGAAGGAGCACTTGATTGTGCTCATGTGGGACCTGGACCTGGACCAGGGGGCTGATGCGTGAACAGAGCAGGGAAACATTGCATGGTTTAAAATTAAGAAGAGAGTGCTACAGGGTTGTATTCTCTCTCCACACCTATTTACTCTGTATGCTAAGCAAATGTTTCTAAAAGCTTGGCTTTATGAAGAGGAGTGTGGCATCAGGATTGGAGGGAGACTCATCAATAATCTGCATTATGCATATGACACAACCTTGCTTGCTGAAAGGGAAGAGGACTTGAAGCACTTCTTGTAGAAGATCAAGGAATGCAGCCTTTCATATGAATTGCATCTCAATATAAAGAAAACAAAGATTCTTGCCACTAGACCAATAGGTAACATCATGATGGGTGGAGAAGAAATTGAAACTCTATTGGTTTGCTCACAAAGTTGATAATACATTGTGTTTCACAGTATTTTTCATTCATACTGTGTTTCATACAATCATTCCCATGCATTATGTTTTATAAAATCAGTTACCATTGATCCTTGCCCATAATTACCCAGTCTTTTCAGGTCCTCGCTGGATCCTTCCCATTTTCTTCACTCACTCCTACCCTGTACAACCCTGTGGTTTCACCCCTACTATAACTCTTTATTGTTAAATAAATTTTATCCATTATTTACTATGTCATATACTATATTTGGGCTTTGGTTTACATAACCCATCACATGTAATCCTCAAACTAGGGCCCGTTGCAAAAGTGTTATCATCCTCGTTTTACAAATAAATGAAGCTGAATCTCAGAAAGGAAAGATAGTAGCGTAAGTATTGGGCCTCCCTCAAACCAAGGCATTCAGACGTTGAAAGTGGAACTTTAAATGAACCTGCCAGGCCAGCAAAGTAAGTGCTGCTGCCCCAGAGCCTTGCTCCTTGTGCGCCCCTGTGGGATGGAAGCTGTACACAGGGACTTACAGAAGAAGGAGAGGAGGTTCTTGTTCTCCAGCACCCCAGGTGCTTCATGAAAACATACAGACCCAGTTGTCTTCATTACCTCTACTGCTGTAATAAAAAGATAACACAAGTAAGTGGCTTTAAAGAACAGTTTCTTGTCTCACATTCTCACACTTGAAGTCCAAATCAAGGCCTCAACCATCCTGCATCTTTCTGAGCCTCTTTCTCCTAGTAGCTGTCAGTGTTCCCTAAGTTTGTTTATAAATGATCCTCACGAGGCATCTGTGATCTTCAGGTGTATATCTGTCCCTGTGGTCTCATTAACATAACAAAACATTCATGCAGCATAACATTCACAGATTGTCTCCTCATTTCCTTCAAGTTAAAGAGAACCAAGTCATAGCCAACCCTCCAGTGGATTGCAGAGTCTGTACATCACAAGAAAAGAGACTCACCACAACAAGATAAAGGTAAACAACCCAA
>NW_006399835.1:14131528-14140428 GCF_000299155.1 Elephantulus edwardii | reverse complement strand
GACAGGATTCCAGAGCAAAGGCTGCATAGTGGAGTGAAACACTGGGAGGAGGGATTGTAAAACAATGGGGGAACTTTTACTTTTTAAAGAGAAGAGTGTATTGGGGGGGAGGTGGAGGAGTGGGCGAGGAGAAAAGTGCAACGAATGAATGGAAATCCAAAGTCCTTGTACATTTTCATTAAAGTTAATTTAAAAATGATAAAGAGTTAACAAATAAAAAGAGAGAGAGACTGCTCGTCTTTCTCTCTTGGAGCTACAGGTGGATTCTAACCAGGCAAGAGGCATGACATTTGGTTAGCAGTTCAGCTCTCAGTAGACCACACTACCAGAGGGCTCCTTTGACAGGTATTGTTGCTGTGTGCCCTCAAGTTGAGTACTACTCATAGTGACCCTGAAAACAATGGATCTGAGCCCTGTTCTATGCTGTGCCGCCATCCTCATCCCTGATACACTCGAGCCCATTGCTGCAGTCACTGTGTCAATCCATCTCGTTGAGGATCTTCATCTCTTTGGTTGACCCTCCACTTTTTCAAGTATGATATCTCTGTGATGCCAAAGGTTTTATCATTCAAAATGTCTTGCCTAGGCAATGATTAACTTTATTTTGTGCTAAAATATTTATTAAAGAGAGCGGATTAGAGTGGGACACAAGCCCCACTCTACTAGAGTCTTATATAAGCTGGGACCTCAGTGCTAGCTCTTTTTGGGACACCTGCCATTCCAGCTACACTGCAAATGATAGTTTACAGTGCTCATCTGTCTCTGTAAAACTGGCCTATATACCTATAGTAGCATAGTCATTCCCCTGACAGGTCTGAGTCTCCAGGAAACCTTCCAGAAAACAACCAAATGCAAACGACATAGAGGAGTGAGGAAACAGAACAAAGAAAATCATGGAATTATACAGCAAATCAAACATTTGAGACCATGTTGGTTTGGCACTTCTTAGAACTGGTCTGCTACTAATTTTAGCAGAATGTCCCTCTCCAAGGAATCGCACCTTCTAACAATATTGGAAGCAGGGGTGGCATCCACTTCCTAAACAGCATGCATCTGGAAATTCTATGAACTTTCATAAATGACAATAGTTATAGAAAGGCTTCAGGCCTTTTGTTCATAGGGTTACTATGAGTCATGCTCAACTCAACGTCAATCAACAACAACAATATAACCAAAGTACTTGAGTTGCCTCCGGAAACCCTATGAACCTGGAGAGAGGATGAAAGGCACCCAAGCGTCGAGGACTCTCCTTCATAGGGTCGCTATGAGTCGCCTTTGACTCGACGGCACTTAACAACAACAACAACTTGAGTTGAAGTTTGGCCTTTGCCTTTAAAGAGCACTCTAGGTGCACCTTCTTCACGACTTACCTGTTTGTTCTTTTGGCAGCCCATGGAATATTTAGTACTTTTCTCCAACACTACAATTCAAAGGCACTAATTCTTCTGTCCTTGTTCAGCCTCAGACGCATAACAAGTATTAAAAAGACCATAAACTTGAGCAGGCACACCTTGGTCTTTAAACTGACATCATATCTCTTCAGTACTTTGGCGCAGTCTCTGACAGCAGACTTTCCCAGTGAAATAGATCTCATTTCTTGACTACTGATACCACGGGTGCTTGATCTGAGTAAGATGAAATTGTTTCAAATTTGCATTTGAATTTTTTAAAAAAACTAGTAGAGAAAAAACATTTATTATATAAAGTGCAATGTATGTGAATGATTGTATGAAGCACAATGTAAATGAAAGATTGGATAAAATACAATGTATATTGATAAAACACAATGCAAACTAATAATTGTATACAAACCAATGAAGATGAAATGGTTGCCAATTTTAATCCTTTCTCAGTTTATCATGATATTTGGAAGCAGGAGTGGCATCCACTTCCAAAAAAACTTGCCTCAAGAAACTCTATGAACTTCAAGAAAAAATTAAAGTTTTGCGTTCAAGACTTTCGTTCACAGGTTCTCTGTGGGTCGTCTAGGACTATAAGCACTTAACAACAACAATCACGATATTACCTAACAGACCAATGGTAAGGATTTTTATCTTTTTGATGTTGAGATGGAATCCATATTGAAAGCCTTGATCTTCTCTAGCAAGCATTTCAAATCTCCCTTATTTTTGCAAGCAAGGTTTTGTCATCTGCATAACACAGATCGTTGACCTGACGCCACTTTCTTCCTCATAAAACCCAGCTTCTCTAATGATTTGCTCAGCATACAGACTGAATTGGTATGGAGAAAGGATACAGCCCTGCTGCACATCTTTATTCATTTTAAACCACATGTTGTTAGGTGATGTTAACTGTCTGTGAGTCAGAGCAACCCTGTGTACAATAGCTCTGAACCCTGCCCTAACTTGTTTCTGACACGCCTACCTGCCTCCTTTTCCCCAGTCACTATATCAACCCATCTCATCCAGGATCTTCCTGTGTTGTCCCTCTACCCTTCCAAGCATGATGTCCTTCTCCAAGGACTGGTCCCTCTGGGCAACATGTCCATTTATCTTAATGCTGACAATTGGCCGGCCTAGTGGTGAGAATCTTTGTCTTCTTGATATTGAGCTTTAATCAAGATTGAAGACTGCAGTCCTTAACCTTCTGCAGTGAACACTTCAGGTCCTCTTTCATTTTAGCAAGCAAGATTGTGTCATCTTTATAACCTTCAACCATATGTTGTTATATACCATCGAATCACCTACAACTCATAGTGACCCTGTGTACTCCTGAACCCTGCCCTATCTTGAGTCAATCCCCTCATCTCCAACACACCTAATCCCATTGCCCCATTCACTGAGTTAATCCATCTCATCCAAGGTCTTCATCATGTACTGTCCCTCCACCCTTCCATGTATGATGTCCCCCTCCAAGGGCTGGTCACTTCTGGCCACATACCCATAGTATGTGAGATGGAGCTTCAAAATCATTGCTTCCAAAGCGCAACTTGGTTTCACCGTCTCCAGGATGGACTTGCTTATTCTCTTGGCAGTCCTTGTTATGTTCAACACTTTTCCAGCACCACAACTCAAATGCATTGATTCTTCTTCTATCATCCTTAATCATTGTCCAGCTTTCTGATTCATAACGAAGTAATTACGAAGATCATTGCCTGGAGCAGGCACAACTTAGTCTCCAAACTGACATTGTTGCTCTTTAATACCCTAGAGATGTCCCTGACAGCAGATTTTTCCTAATTCAAGTTGTCTTTGATTCCCTGACTGCTGGTGCCAAGCGTGTTGATTGTGGAACCAAGCATGCTGTAATTTTTAACAATCTCGATCTCTTCTCCATCTATCATGATGCTACCAGTTGGCCCAATGGTGAGAATCTTTGTCTTCTTGATATTGAGCTTCAATCCATATTGAAGACTATAGTCCTTGACCTTCTGCAGTAAATGCATCAGGTCCTCCTCTGTTTCAGCAAGCAAGGTTGTGTCATCTGTGTAACACAGTTTATTGATGAGTCAATCCTGGTGCCACATTCCTCCTCGTAAAGTCCAGCCTCCTGAATGATCTGTAAGCTTCAAAATGCAATATTTAAGGATGCTACTGACAGAATGTTGAATGACCCTGGAAGCATTAAAATAAAGTGTAAGGAGTTCACAGAGTCACTGTACCAAAAAGAATTGTCTGACACAGAAGAATTTAATTAAACAACATATGATCAAGAGACACTGGTGCAGAGGTTCTGCCGGAGGAGGAGCCTCATCCTGTGCCAGTCACATCTGATTTGATGGCACACAAGGAGTTTAAAAAAAATCAATAATGACAAAGGAAGATGTTCAATCTGCTCTGAAGGAATTGGCAAATACCAAGGCTCTAGGAATTGATGGCATATCAATGGACATACCTCAACAAACAGATGCTGCGCTGTATGCACTCACCCAGAAATCTGGGAGAACAACTATCTGGCCAACTGACTGGAAAATATCTACATTTATTCTGATTTCAAAAAAAAGATGATCCACTAGAATATGGAAATTATCGGACAATATCACTAATATCACACACAAGCAAGATCCTGCTGAAGATTTTTTTTAAATGCCTGAAACAATACAGCAGCAGAGAACTGCCAAATATGCAAGTTAGGTTTAGAAGAGACCATGGCACTAGGGACATTAAAGCGAATGTCAAATGGATCTTAGCCAAAAGCAGAGAGAACCAGAGGAATGTCTGTCTGTGCTTCATTGATTATGCAAAGGCATTTTACTGTATGCATTACAACAAATTGTGGCTAACCTTGAGAAGGATGGGAATCCCAGAATTTTTAACTGTGCTCATGAGAAACCTATACTTGGACCATGAAGCAATAGTCAGAACACAACAAGGAAACACTGAGTGTTTCAGGATTAGGAAAAATGTGTATCAGGGATGCATTCTGTCTCTAAACCATATAGTGTTCCTTTATTCTGTTCAGTATAGGGCTTGAGAGTTCAACATAATTTTGAGGAGACATTATTTAATCAAGTTATAACCAAACTTTATCCTTAACATGTGAAATGCTCTGGCCAAAGAAAGATAATCAGTTGCTTACATTCCAAACGTAGTCATGTAACTTTCAGTCAAATGACATGTCTTAGATTAATCTGGAAAAACCATCAAGCCTGATTTTATAAGAAGACATATTTCCAAGCTGTGACATTACAGCCAATACTGTGAGAGTTCAGAACACACACCAAGCTGCTGTTTAGGTAATAGATTAATAATGAAATAATTAGTAATAAAATAATTGACTAAAAATGAGACTATCATAAACGTTCTTTGTATTTACACAAAACTATGTAGGTCTGTGAGTGTGCCCACTGATAAATAATTATTTCGTCGTCTGCACTCATGTTTAGCACTGATGCAACCCAGCAATTAATAAGAGAAAGCAATAAAATCTGAGGCACTCAGTCTCCCCAAGCAATCTGATAATTCCTGAGTAGGCTATATACACAGTGATTAAAGAGAAACAAAGGCAAAGACTTAAACAGCTCTGGAATCTCTCTGGATGCCATGGCACAGCAGCTGCTGACCGCTCAAAGTCATATTCATATCAGTTTAGAGTAGTGGTTCTCAGCTGGGGGGAGGGGTTGTGCCAGCAAGGAGCATAGAGGGGAAATTGCTCCAGTAAGGACTTTCGCAACATCTGAAGTCAAGTTGAATGGCAAACTGGGAGGTTAGAGGCCATCAGTGGGTTGCTACCGGTGTTAAATTAGTAGAAGCCATGGAATGCATACTACTAGATGTCTTAGAATTTTATCTGACAACAAAGAATCATACAACTCAAAATGCTAATAGTACCAATATTCAGAAACCCTCTCTTCTAGAAATACTGCAGAGCAGAATGTGTGAGATTCTGTTTGTACACTAGAAATTTTATATTTGACGATTTAGTTAGAAGAGAAAGGAAGAATATAAAAATACTTGTAAAGTGTTTATTGGGCTCTCTCTCAAGAATGTTGCCCAGAAATGTTTTACTTACTACAGTTGATGACGTTTTGAGTTTGGAATTATTTTTAGTTGGTTGGTTTACAGAAAGCCTGGGAGATACCATGTTCTTATTGGTGTTATTGGAATAACCCTTTTCTTCCTATGGCCTATCCAGCATAATCCAATTCTAGAACTCAAACTCAATGTTGAAACAAACACGCTTCGTATTTTGTAGGCCAGTCCTACATATACATATCTAACCTTGAAGCCTGCTACTGCCTTTTGTACCCAAATCCCCATCTTATTTACTTAGTAAAACAAATAGTAGATGAGAAGTAGGATATTTCCTTGCCTTCTTCTTCAAAGCTCCTTGACACCAGCAGCCATACTAGTAACCACTTCCAAGCCACATTGAAATGACATGCTGACATTTTCCCACCGGTGTTTTGCTTATCGTTCATTTTGCAAGTGAGCATCTTTGACTTTGACAGAAACCTTCCTGATGTAAGTACCTGCATCTATTTTAAAATTTTTTAAAACTCAACATATTGGCCAGAGTCATTGCTTTCTTCCAATAGCCCGGCATGAATGGCTTCCCTACCTGGCTTTAATAATAATGGAAGCTGAGAAACCAATGTACTGTTTAATTTTTTTAAAACCCTTATACTGTGAATAGCTCGATGTCAGTGGCTTTCCAACATCCAAAAAATCTTGAGTCAATGTTACTGTATTTCTTTGTGGACCATCTAATGGTTCCACCTTGTCTAGCCTGTCTCATTTGAGATACTAGAAAGTATGCTATCCCTTGTGGGGAAGGTTAGGGAGAAATGTTTTTGCTCTACGTTTTCTTCTCGTCTTTTGCATGAAAACTTGGAAGCTGCTGAGATTAGACATCTGTGTTCTTCAGTTCTCTCTTTGCATCTGCCTTCTTCATTATCACAAGTAGCCAAGTTAGCTGTAATCTGAGAGTGTTTCCCAGCTTGGTTTGTATTCTTGTGTTAGGTGACAGCCACATTGAGAAAAAAGGCTCTCTTTCCAACTTCCCTTGCTTTTAATTAATCTTAAGGGAATTTGGCAGGCTCTTAAAGATATAGGCACTTTCTCCACTTCCAGAGAAGACTTGCCCTGAATTAGTCACCACATCCCAGAAACAGTTCATTGTAATTGAGTCCCAGTGCCACCAGATATAGAATCTTACAGACTTGGCTAAGACTCTTCCTCCAAAGCACAGTATCTAGCAAAATCGTCCTGAGCCTAAGGAAAATATACCTAGGAATGACTAACTGACAGGCCTGTGTCCCAGCTGAACACCAGATAGAGTTACTAAATAATTCCAAGAAGCAGACTTTGTAACTGCAAAGGAAGCTTCATTTCCTTGTTACTAATTTCAATATTGCCATTATGTGGTATTACTGTGGATTGTAATGTTCTCCATGCCCCTAAACTATATCTTTTGAATCACCCACAGAATGGAAATGAAGAAGAGACCCCGGCATGTCCTGTCCAGGTTGCCAGGCAGCACCGCCATAAAGCAGCAGCAACTGCCGGCCTGCCAGCTGCGGCTCTCCGCCGCCAGAGTCCTCTCGGTTTTTTTTACCTTGGCATTATTCTTTCTCAGCTTGGGCGTCATCCTCATACTGTCTGCAAAGAGTGTCAAAGAAATAGAGGTTTGTTCTATCTTAAAGTTTTAATGTCATTTCTAAGACTTTTTGGCCATGGAGTTATAAATATAAATGGTCCGTTTAAGAGCAGAGCCACTCAGCAGGGAAGAGACAGGATGGGAACATCCCTCTTGCAGCCAGCAAGCATGACTGTGATGGGGACAGGGCCTCTCTGTGGAAGTTTTGTTCATCCAGACTCCTTCCCCAGAATGGTCACTCCCATGATGGCCATGTTTGTACACAAAGTCCTGGCAATCTTGGGAGTTTTGCATGTTGGCGGAGGCCTGAACAAGTGACTGCCAGAGATGGGATAAGGAGAAGCAAGACTAAATGTTTGCCTGGCACCCATAAATCATAGTACTCAAAAGAGATGACCAGTCAAGATCTAGGGCTTCAATGTTTCTCACTTTCAAGAATTAGGTCTTTTAAGGGAGCTCTGGTGGCCTAGTGGCAAGAAGCTGTGCTGCAATCCCAAAGGCTTTCATTTGGAATCCCGAGATGCTTCACTGAAGGAGGGGCAATCTCCTCCTCAAGAAAGGGGGGGAGGGGGAAGAATTATGTCTTGTGTTTTGGTAATGAACTTCCTCTGAGATCATGAATTTAGGAAAGGCAAAACCCCAAGTCTTCCTGGTACGAATACTTCATAAAATCCACCAACCTCTACTTAGTGAGAAACCTTTAAGCTCAGGGCATATCCCCCAGGCACAATTTGATTCGCAAGCTGTTGGAGGATGCAAATCCTACCAACTGGTTTGGAGTGGGAGACAGGAGCTGGTCTACAGCTACCTCAGCCATGCCTGAATGCAATCTAATAAATGTGTCATGGAGATCAGCTGTGAGGAGGTTCCCGGGCATCCCAACCCAGTCTGACCTCTCTGAAGACAGCCACAGAGAACTGATGTATTTATTCCCTCTCCCCGGAAGGCAAAAGGTAAAATTATGATGAAAACTAATCAATACTGATTTAATTGTTAGGAGAATCTAATGTGCTAAGATTTGTAGGGTATGTGGAATTGATTCTAAAACTTTGTTCTGGTCCTCAATGAGTTAATGATAGAATAGGTAAGATATGGGTGGATAGAACAGGGAACTCAACTATGATCGGCTTGGTCATTGTTTCCCCAGCCTCTTCCTGGAGCATTGCCCGCACTTATCTACTGAATGAATGTGTTAAGTTAGTGAGGGTCTCAAAGATTAAAATGTGTTTTCAGGTCCCACCCTCCTCCCAGCAATGCTCACTGCCCTATCTCTCCACTTAGATTTCTCTGCTGCTTTCTGTTTCCCTCTTCCTGGCCCCTGGCAGTGTGTCTCTCTAGGAATTAAGTGCTCATAAATCCTTGTGAGTCTTGCCGTTTGACAAGCAAACCCTTCCCTTACTCATAATAGAACTCCAGTCACTTCTCCCTCCTTTTCATTAATTATACTCTGCTCTCAAAAGGATCCTGCTATTAAGTTAGCCAATTCACATTATAATGTTCATGACATTGCAGGCCAATATATTAATACTCCTAGGGATAATTGAGGGAGCACTTGGGGAGTCCACTGGGATTTGTGCTGTTAACCCAAAGGTGGCACCTTTGACAGTTTGAATCTACCAGCAATTCTGAGGAAGAGAAATTACTAATCTCCTCCCATATGATTTACAGCCTTCAAAAATCCATTGGAGAGTCAACTTTGTGAAGGTTCCAACTCACTATCAATGAGTGAGTGAGAGAGGGACAACTGAAAGTGAAAGACTAGGGGAGCTCTGGTGGCCTAGTGATAAGAAGTACAGAAGGCACGTGGTTCAAATCAATGGGAAGGAAGGAAGGAAGGAAGG
>NW_006399835.1:14100122-14131178 GCF_000299155.1 Elephantulus edwardii | reverse complement strand
AAAGGAAAGGAAAGGAAAGGAAAGGAAAGGAAAGGAAAGGAAAGGAAAGGAAAGGAAAGGAAAGGAAAGGAAAGGAAAGGAAAGGAAAGGAGGGAGGAAGGGAGAGAGAGAGAAAGAGAAAGACCAGCCCAATTGCTCGTATGTTGATCCTGGCTCATGGTAACCTGTGCGTTTTAGAGTAAAAATGTTTCCGGTTTTCAAAGGCTATTATTTTTCAGAAGTAAAATTCTAGCTCTTTCTTTTGAGATGCCTCTGGGGATAACGTAGCTGCCAACCTTTCAGGAGCTTCCTAACTGAAGAATTCTAAGAGTTGGGTTTCAGAAAGAATGTGGTCTTCAGACAGACTTTTAGTTAATCAGGGAAGAATTGCCTCACCTGATGGCCTAGAAAGACTTATACTGAGTTCCCCTATACTGTGAGGTTTTTGTTTTCTTTTTATTTGGTTTTCAAATATTGAGGAATATGAAAGGAGTACAGGGTTTTACGACTGTGGAAACTATCCACTTGGTGTTACTAAAATATATCTTATCTACTTGTCAAAGAGTGGTTAGGAGAGATAAGAAGGAATTTCATGAAAATAAACAGCAGATTTGTCCTGAAAAGTAAAATTTATGATGAAGAATTAAATATGAAGACAGTATTGGGAGTGATTTTAAATGGCCCCATTATCTAAAGGACTCTGCTGTTGTTCTTTCCTCACTGAAAAGCAAATAAGAGGAAGCAAGCTTACTGTGAGGGACCAGGGCAGAGTGGCTACGTATGAGGAAGCAAATCCTGAGATCAAAATGGCCAACCAGTATTCTGAGTTAGGTGTCCTGAGAGTTTATCACCTTCCTTAAAAGAAGAGCAAGCGTATAGCAGAATGAATAAGTCAGAAGAATTCCAAGATGATAAGGTGTTTGAAGCAAGAACTGAGACTTAACTCCTGCCAGTGACGCCCCAGTCAGGCTTCTCTTAGCTGGCCTACTGCTCACTGGGTTAAATGGAGAATTAGCTCACCCAGACTGATGGCCCGGAAGGGAGATCGATGGGCCAGTATCTATCATTCTCTTTCAGAGTCGCCAATGGATTTGAACCACCACCAAGTGCACTCATTGAGTTAGTAGAGCAACTGGCTATGGATGACTTCATCACAGGGACTCTCTAAGCACAGGCTGACAGAAGTAATCCTGAGCTGGCCTTTCTTCTTCTCACTCAGCTCTGGTCCACAATGAGGAAGTGACCTTTTTGCAGTTAAGGAAGCCAAATAATTCCTGCTTTTGTTGTTGTTGTTGTTGGTAAGGGCCATCTAGTAGTAAGTAGATGACTCATAGCGACTCTATGAACAAAAAGCTGAACATTTGTATAACTTTAATCGTTTCTCCAGGTTCATAGGGTTTCTGGAGGCAAGCTATTTTGGAAATGGATGCCACTCCTGCTTCCAAGCTTGTTTTAATCGGAGAGGTCCACCAAACACTGTCTGCCATGGGTAACCATTATCATATTTGATACATCAGTGTCACTGTGTTTAGCATCACAGCAACCACGAGTTACCTCTGTACAGCAAAAAAAATAATTCCTACTTCTCAAAAATGTATTCGCTCCCATCATACAGCTATGGGTTTACCAGGCCATTGAAGCAGCAACTTGAAGATTGTGGCGATGTAGACAGTAGATCACAGTTTGTTTCCTCATCAAAAAAATTTAGAGCTGGAAACCATCATCTTAATCTCACTCCCTACATGTCTATGCCAACTCATAGCAACTCTCTGTTGGGATTCTAATGCTGTAAATGTTAATAGAGGGAGACTGACCATCTTTCTCCCTCAGAGCTCCAAGGTGGATTGAGACTCCTGGAGATGCTGGGTCTTTTTGGTTGTCATCATGACATACTTCGACTGCATCATCAGAGCTCCTTGGGGAAAGCACCTTGGGTACCATCTGTTGGTGGTGGTGTGTACTATAGAGTCAGAACTGACTCACAGCTGATCCTCCAGCAGGTTTTCAGAGGTAGTTAATCACACAGGAGGAGGCTTTCCAGCCTTCTCCCTCAAAGCAGCTGGTTGGCTTGAACTGCGTGCCTTAGGGTTTGCAGAGCAGTTTCTTGCCACTAAGCCACCAGAGCTCCCCAGATATCATCTAGCCAAATATTATTTGATCATGAAACACAGTTTTTCTAATTCGGCACTGAAAGAACTTCAACAGAATCAGGACTAGAATGTACATTTGGATTAAAGAAGCAATAGTCTTGCCAATCAATTAATTGCTACAAGAAATGAGTCTGATGAACATAAAACTTAACTCAAGGCCAGAGTTCAACTGCATGCAGAACCAAATTGTAAACCCTACTTTCAAAGTGAGTTATCCCAGTTAGGATACGACTCTCTTTTTCCATGCCACATAACAATGAAAGTGCTTTGCTATGCATTAGAGACTAAAGATGACAGAGAAAGAGTCAACACCTTTGAGTGGTGGTGTTAGAGAAGAATATTGAACATACTATGGACTGCCAAGAGAGCAAACAGGTCTCTCCTGGAGAGGGTGAAATCAAGTTTCTCCCAGGAGGCTACTATTTTGAAGCTCTCTCTCACATATTTGGGCATGTTGCCAGGAGGGATCTGTTCTTAGAGAAAGACATCATGCTCAGAAGTGTGGAGGGGCAGCTCAGGGGAGGAAGACCCCAGATGAGATGGATTGATACAGTAACTGGTGTAACAGGGGGTTGGTGTGTCGGAATCAGTGAGACTGACTCAGGACAGGACAGACTTCCGTGCTTTTGCACCTATATAGGATCACTATAAGTTGTACTCAACAACACATAACAACAATTAAAATGTAACTTCACAAGCAAAAATGAGCATAAGTAGTTTCCAAACTAGTTCAAGTCCTACAGTATATTTCAAGAATTATTTATGTAAACATAAACTTATACATAGAATGAAGTAGTCTTTTCAGAGTTCTATTGTAACACAGATGGTCACCACAAGTCAGAGTGGACTCAGTGGTGCTGATTCAGGTTCAGCTTCTAGCTTCATGATTTAAAATTCATGCTTTGCGTATTTGGCTTAACAATAATTCAGAATTTTATTTTTCTTAATTAGTCTTCTTTCCCCCAAAAAAATGTAATCCTATTAGCATCCTATATTATATTAACCCTATATTAGGAAACCTGGTAGCCTCCTGGCAAGAAGCTGTGCTGTAATCCCAAAGGCACACAGTTCAAGTCCACCAGGTGCTGTGCAGGAGAAGGATGGGCAATCTCCTCATGTCAGATTAAGTGCCTCTGAAAACTCAACATAGGGTCAGCTATGAGTAGATTTCAGCTTTAGAGTGCATAACAACAATAATCAGGACCTTACCAAGGAGAAGGCCCATCCCTACTCCCAGCTCCTTCTCCACTCTCAGTATCTTCTAATTATTCCTACTGTTATTATTGGTGTTATGTACCACTGAGTGGCTCTGACCCACAGCTGATTCTCCTGTGGGTTTCCAGAGGCAGTAAATCAGACAAGAAGAGATTGGCCATCTTTCTTTAGAGGAGGGGGCATATTTAAACCACAGACTTTCGCACTGGCAGTGTACAGCCAAGAGAACAAGTAGGTCCGTCTTGGAGAGGGTGAAACCAAGTTCCTCCTTGGAAGTAAGGATTTTGAGGCTTCATCTCACATACTTTTGGGGAAAGATCAGGAGAGACCAGTCCTTGGAGGGCATCATTCTTGAAAGGGAGGAGGGACAGCACAGGAGAGTAAGACCCCAGATGAGAGAGATTGACACAATCGCTGGGGCAATGGGATTGGGTGTGTCAGAATCAGTGAGACTGGCTTAAGACAGGACAGGGTTCAGAGCTATTATGCATAGGCTCACTATGAGTTGCAGAAGACTCGATGACACATAACAATAGCAACAAGAAGTCTATATCAGCACCCCATGACAATCTCTAGGGCATCTGAGATGAGCATTTCCTATAAGAGAGGTAATAGCTCTTCAACTCTTCTGCTGGCTACACTTTTAATTTTCACACTCCTAACCCCTTCAGCCAACCCACATGTGATTGACCCATTTGAACCCACAGCACACAGCCACAACCTTCAAACAAACAAAAATCTATTCTACCATTTTTTCACAGAATTTGACTCTTCCAAACCAGAAAACATTTTAAAACTAATTTCAGATTATGTCTATACTTGTACATTTGGGAAATGGTGCTTTCCATATTTGGTAATTTTTAATAACTTCCTCTAGAAGCCATGTAGTGTAATTCACTAGGGTAACTATTTTCCATAAAATAAAATGCAAAAACACTGAAATGACTTCCCCATAAAGCTGATTAGACTCGGGCGGTAAGCCCAGTTCTTATGAGTCATTGATCATACCTTCCTAGTGACACCTCTTTATGATCAAGGGCTGAAACTTCAACACAACAGGTTACGTAAGTGTGCAAACGGAACACTGGACCCCAGGCCAGTGGGAGAGGCTGCCAGGTCCCAAAATGAAAACCCAAAGCCAGCCCCTCCTGAGCATCCCACAAACCTGCACCCTGCACGGTTTGTATTAATGTCTCAGACCCCATGCTCCCAACCCATACAATTGAGGGTGTGGATGGACTCTAGACTTGAGTTTGAAAATGTTTCCTCATGTAATTTTCTAATGAATAATTTCCTTGCCTGACAGATTAACTATACAGAAATGTGTGCAGATTGTGCAAAACTGAGGGAAAAGGCCTATAATTTTGACAGAGAGTGCACCTGTACTATCCCCTTTCACCTTCCAGAGAAAATGCAGGTAAGTAAAAGCAGGGAGATTTTCACTGGCCTTTATTTTGCCAGACTTCTGTTTCCTTCTAGGCAGGAAGTTTATGATTTCCATTACCAAATGCTTCCCAAAAATGAAAATACAGAATGGAAGGGGGCAGGGGCTCTTGTAAAGGTCAGGTGCTGAGTTCATGCCTCCCCTTTTTGGTGTTTCATTCTTCCCCTTTGTTTCTCTGTTTCAATGTTTTTTTTTATTTACAGTTTTGTAACTTAATTCTTAACAATCAGTCAAACAGATTTTACTCCAAATGTCAGCACAGGAGGGGGTCATCGAGAGTGCTTAGTGTAATCGCTCATTTTAGAGTAAGAAAACTGAGGTGCTGAGAGGTTAAGTGACTGGACCATGGTGACACAGTGAGTTCATACTGGGGGTCACACACCTGGTAAAATATTCCTTTGGTCCCCTAAACCATTCTGCACATGCAGTTGCCTAATTCCTAGGGAGACTGTTGGCCTGGCTGTCAGGCACTGTGGGGAATGTCAAAGAAATATTAAGATGTGTTCCTCCTCTCGGGCTTGATTCAAGTCCAGGTCCTCCGAGAAGCAGACTCCAAGACAGGGTTAGAGATGCGAGAGATTTATTAAGGGAAATGCCTGGAGCAGAAAATAAGACAGGAAGAGGGAGAGCTGGGGAGTCGACCCTGAAGAGAAGGAGAGAAAAAGGGAAGGAGGGGAGGACTAAAGAGAAAAAAAAAAAAAACAACCAGAAAAAGGAACAAAGAAAAACAGTAGGACTGAGAGAGAGAGGGTAGAACTGAGGGAGGAGACTGTGAAGAAGATAAGAAGGAAAGTAGGGAAGGGAGAGGAGAAAGAAGCCAGGAGGAAAGGTTGGAGAAATGTCTTAGCCTGCAGTGCGTTCTTCAACAAGTTTCAGCAAGGCCAACAGGGAATCATGGAAGACCTCTAACAGACAGTGGAGTCCTCACCTAGGACCTAGCGTCCCTGCTGTGTCCAAACACTGGCTGCAGGCAGCTGGGGGAAGAATGCCCTTTCAAAACACAGCCGCTCAGGCCACTCATTTCTACAGTAAGATATCTGAGACGTGCTTTTTCATGGCCTCCATGGACTTACCCGATAGTCAAGACTTAATCAAATGAAAAACAAGGCAGTGTTCTTCTCACTGAACTGGCCGCACCCTTTTTCACAGATAATACCACAACGGATGAACTTAGGTCCCCACAGACATCTGTTTAAACTGCTGCCCACTGAACATTCCACTTCAAAATCCTGCTTCCACTTCAGAATCCAACTCTAGAAACTCAGACTTCACCATTATCTACTGGAAAACCCTCCTTACTTCCCTTCCAGTAAAAGATCCCCTCACTCAGAGTCAAATTATCCTTCTTTTAAAAAAATAACAACAAACCAACAACAAACAACTATCCTTACCCTCACCGTTCACATCCAAACCTCTACTGTGTGAATGTTGTTCTTTAAGCCGCACCTCTCCCCTGTCCCTGTTCTCTCTCCTCCCCAGCTTCTTGACCATCCCAGTCAAGGCCATCTGTGATCCGAGCAGCCTGGCTACTCTTCTGGCCTTTACTTTCTCCTCACATTAAGTTAACAGTTGTTTGCAGAATAAATGAAAACTCTCCCTTCCCTCTGCACAAAGACTAAATGAACTCTTTCAAATTGTTCAAATTCTTCCTCTGAGAACCAGCTAGTTTTCCATCTTTTGGCCCGCAGAAGACCTTGTATTCTTGCCACCCCAATCAAGTTGCTTTTCCACAAACACATCTAAGTTCTTTCCACTTTTGTTTAGAAATCTCTCCTCCTGCTGCTGCCCCAGGTCAAGATCTGTCCTAAAACCTTAATACTTATAAATCTCCCTTGAACTTTCTTTTCACTCATGCTACCAGCAAGAATTTGTCCATATTCTACTCCTGGAAATGCTTTTTCCACTCTTCTCATAAGACTTAACAATAATTTGTTATAATTTCCCATAGACTCATTTTCTCTACTTATAGTAATGTAGCTGAGGATAGGGACAAGGTTTAATTGCCACAAACCACAGCTGCCTACCCACAAGAATCTGCATCACATACTCTTCTTTCCCTCCGGTTACCAGAGGGGAACTCGTTGTGTCCTTAGAGGGATCTTCTTTCTCCACTTATCAGTAGATGCCATCCTTCCTAGCCTTTGCAAGAATTTAACCTAGAACTGCTCTCTTCTCTTGTGTCATCAAATTTCTACTTACATAATCCTCACCAGTATTGTTGTTGTTGTTTGTGCCATCGAGTTGCCTATGACCCATAGTGAACCCTGTCCTGTTCTGAGTCAGTCTCACTAATTTCAACACACCAACCCCCATTGCCCCAGTTACTGTATCCATCTTTTCTCATGTCTTCCACTCCTACACTGTCTCTCCAGCCTTCCAGGCACAATGTCCTTCTCCAAGGACTGACTGGGCCCTCCTGGCCATATGTGCAAAGTATGTGAGACAGAGCTTCAGGATCCTAGCCTCCAAGGAGAAACTTGGTTTCACCCTCCCCAAGATATATTATTTCATCTATCTTTAAAACAAAACAAAAGCCCCTCTTTTTAACTTCTCTGCCAGTTATGTAGCAGTTGTTTCTTTATCCTAGAGCAGAAAATATTCCAAGTACTGCCAAAATTAAAAAAGCAAATCTGTCTAGGAGAGAGTGCAACCAGGATGCTCCTTAAAGGCAAGGATAGTGAAACTGCATGGCCTACCTTCTGGGCATGCTGTAAGGAGGCACAAGACCTTGGAAAAAGATAAAATGGTGAGAGAAGTAGAGTACCTTTAATGAAATGGATTGGCATACTGACTTTAACAATGGACTTGAGCATGGCAGAGACTGAAAGGAAAGCACAGGATAGGGCAAGCTTTCAATCCATTGTTCATAAGGTCTCTGTGAGCAGTTGTTGTTGATTGCCATCGAGTTGAGCCCGACTCATAGCGACCCTATGAACAAAAGGCTTGAAGCCTTTCTATAACTATAGTTATTTATCAAAGTTCATAGAATTTCTGGAGGTATGTTGTTTAGGAAGTGGATGCCACTCAACTCAGTAACACCTAACAGCAACAACACATTAGCAGAGAATCTCTCCAAAGGGTCAACTTCCAGTTTTTCTTTTCCATTCATTCTAACAATGTTTTTGCTTTCACTGTTTACTGAAATGGTAAAACTACCCATAACTTTCCCATAGAAAAATTCAGAAGAAGTCACTTGGTGGTACTGTGGCATCATGTTGTTGTTAGGTGCTGTTGAGTATGTCTCATAGTGACCCTATGGAGAACAGACCTGAATCCTGTCCTACCTTGTACTGTCCTCATCATCTCTGACACACTTAAGCCTGTTGCTGTAGTCATCAGGTCAATACATCTCGTTTGGAGTCTTCCTCTCTTTCGCTGACCCTCCACCTTTCCAACCATGATATCCCTTTTGAAAGAATAACCTCTCCTAGTGACATATCCAAAGTATGAGAAACGAAGCTTCGCCATCCTTGCCTCCAAGGAGCACTGCCTGCACATTTGGCAAGACGTATGTTTGTTCTTTTGGCAGTCCATGGGATCATCTGTACTCTTCTCCAACACCATAACTCAGAGGCATCAGTTTTTCTACCATAATTATTCATTGTCCAGCTCTCAGATGCATAGCAAGTGATTGAAAAGATCATGGCCTGAATTAGATGCACCTTAGTCTTCAAACTGACATCATTGCTCTTCAGTATTTTGGAGTCGTCCTGAGACCAGACTTTCCCAATCCAATCTTCTGATTTCCTGACTTCTGGTACTGAGGGTATTGACTGTGAATTCAAGTGAGATAAAGTCGTTCACAGCTTCAATCCTTTCTCCATCTATCATAATGTTGCCTAATGACCCAGTGGTAAAAATCTTTGTTTTCTTAATATTGAGCTGTAATTCATATTGAAGGCTGTAGTCTTTTACCTTCTGCAGCAAGTGTTTCAGGTCTTCCTCACTTTGAGCATGCAAGGTGTGTCTTCTACATAATGCAGGTTGTTGATAGGTCTTCCTCCAATTCTGATGCCACATTCTTCTTCACAGAGTCCAGCTTCTCAATTATTTGCTCCGCATATAGCTTGAATAGATATGGGAAAAGGATACAGCCGTGACACAAACCCTTCCTGATTTTAAACCATGTAATGTTCCCTTGTTTTGTTCAGGCACCAGCTTCTTGGTGTAGATATAGATTTCATATGTGCAGAGTTAAGTGTTCTGGAATTCCCATTCTTCTCAGCGTTCGCCATAGTTTGTTATTAAATATAGGTAATTGTCCCAGCATACTGATTGCTGCTGGATACCACACGTCCTAGCTTCTCCTCCTATAATTGGGTCTTCTCTGATTTCTATTTTGGTTGCTCCAACTCTTCCTAAACTCCTTATGGTAAGGTCTCCAAGACTTTGGTTGTGGCATTGTGTCTTTTTCTATTTATATACACTGTCTTCCTTGGCAATTAGGAGTTGGAATTTGAGTCAGTGGCAGTGAGTTCCATTTGCTTGAGTGGTTCTATCACCCAGTCTTGTGGTTTTAGCTATTATCTATTCTGTCTTCTGAGCACTGCCAAGAAGATGTGCTGCAGTCCCAGCGGCTCACAGTCCAAATCCACCAGCTGCTCTGCAGAAAAAGGATGGGCAGTCTCCTCCCCTGCGATTAACTGCCTCTGAAAACCTACCAGAGGGTCAGTTAGGGATCGGTTCTGATCCTACAGTACACAACAACAACATTCTGTGTTCTATTTCTAAACGAAACCTCTCTTCCAAATGTGACACTTATATTTCCAACCACCTATTTGACTAATCCTCCGTTGTGATGTCTAATAGATAATTGAAAATCAACATTTTTAAAGCTTTAATGGTATCTAGCTTTCTCTCCTCTTAAAAAGAAACATCATATTCCTTCCCTTTTTCCTTCTTCCACTCAACCTTCTTTATATCAGTTTATATAGCAACTTCCTCCTTATGGCTGCTCAAGTTAGAAGCCCAGGAGTCATTCTTTGCTCCCTCCCTTTCATTTACAGGTCATCAGTTGACATTCAACTGCTCACTTTTCACACTTCTGCTACTGCTACCCAGCTCCATGCTGCATTCAGCTCTTACTGGGATTTCTACAGTAGCCTCATGACTGGTTTCCCAACTCTTAACTTCCCCTCACCCTAGCAGCCAGAGTGAGCCTTTTAAAATGTAAGTCAGCAAAACAGCTATGAGCTATCATCTCACCCCAGTAACAATAGCAAAGTTCAACAGAGCAGCAAACAATAAAATGCTGGTGAGGTTGTGAAGAAACTGAAACTCTTATTCGCTGTTGGTGGGAGTGTAAAATGGTGCAAGCACTATGAAAGGCAATATGGGGCTTTCTCAAAAAGTTGCAAATAGAAATACCAATTGACTCAGCAATTCCACTACTGGGAATATACCCCAAAGAAACCAGACTGCCACCGAGACAGAAATATGCACACCTATGTTTATTGCTGTGTTGTTCATGGAAACACCCAAGTGCCCATCAACAAACAAATGGTGCCCATCAACAAACAAATGGATAGAGAAGCTGTGGTATATTCACACAATGGAATACTATGCAGCACTGAAAAACAAGAAACTCATTAAAAATATTATACAAAATGGATCACCCTGAAAGACATTATAATGAGTGAAATATCTCAGTCACAAAAGGACAAATACTATAGAATGCCACTGTTATAAAATAGGACTGACATGGGGGTTGGGAGGAAACTAAGAAAAGAGGGGATAAATATTGTACACTGCATTGCAACAGATGAGGGAAAGAACTGTTTAAAAGGAATATATGATTAAGTATTACTTGTATGACAACAGTCCAGAACAAGAGGTACATAGCAAAGTGGACGGGGGATGAGCGGCAGGAGGAAATTTTGCCAAGATGAAAGATTTTTTTAAAAGAGAAAAGCAAAGTAGGGGGGTAAGGAGGAAAATGTATAACAATAAATAAATGGAAATAAAAGTTTTCTGTAAACTTTTCTTAAAAATATCCATTTTTTTTAAAAATAAAAAATACAATTTAAACACACACACAAAATAAAATGTTAGTCAGATCATGGCGGGGGTGTTTAAAAAAGAAAAAGAGGGAAAGCATTCTTACAGTGCCTCCTCTTTCTACTCAGTGAAAAGGCCACAGTGCTTGCAGGCCTTCCAGGTTCTTTCTGTTTTGATCCCTCCTTGTCTCCACATCTTTGTTCCCTCCCCTGGCCCAACAAAACTGGGCTCCTTGTTCCTCAGACAACTCAAGCATTCTCTCTCCTTGGTCCCTGTGCCACGATAAATCCACTTGACTAACTCCACTACCTCCTTCAAGTCTTGGTTCTACTCTAACCTCAAGAAGGCCCACCCCACCTATTGTCCTTAGTTCTGCAGCCCACCTGCTCACCTCACCTGCATTCCTCATGTTTCTTATGCTGTAACAAAGTCCTTACCCTCTAACGTATGATAACGTGTATCATATTAATAGTTTTGCTTTCTTTCTATCTCTTCCTGATGGATTATAGCTCCTAGTATAGTACCTTGTCCAATAGAGGTACTCGGTTAATCTTTATTGAATGAGCACATGAATCTTAAGTGGGCTATGGTGGCTGAATGGTAAAGAATTTCACTGACACACAAAGGCCCACAGTTTGAACCCACCAGCCACTCCATGGGACAGAGCTGGGCAGTCTCCTCCTGTGCAATATACAGTTTCTGAAAACCTGCTGGAGGATGAGCGCTGAGTCAATGGAGTTGCCTAAGCTGTAATATACACAAGCAGACCCTCAGGTCTTGCTCCTATGGAGGCAGCTGAATGGGTTCAGACCCACACACTTTTAGTTAGCAGTACTTAGCCGTTCATGACACCAGAGTTCCTTTTACAAAACATAGTACAGTATAATTTGCATGGTAGATGCTCAGAAATTATTTGGTGAATTGCTGAAAAAATAATATGCTAAATAATTTTTTTACATTATAGGAAGCTTTGGTTTTATATGCCCTTTATTTCTCTCTTGCTTGTAGATGAAAACATGATAGTATCTATAATATTTTTAATACATCTATGGCTCCACGGTCAACACTCTTGGCACCAGTAGCCAGGAAATCAAAAAACGTGTTGCGATGGGAAAGTCTGCAGTCAGGGACCTCTCCAAAATACTCAAGAGCAACAGTGTCTCTCTGGAGACTAAGGTCCGCCTGATACAGGCCATGGTTTTTGCAATCACTTGTTATGCATCAGAGAGTTGGACAATGACTAGGGAGGAGAGAAGGAGAATTGATGCCTTTGAGCTGTGGTGCTGGAGAAGAGTATTGAATGTACCCTGGACTGCCAAGAAAACAAACAGATTCATCCTGGAGAGGATTAAACCAAGCAACTCCTTGGAGTCAAGGATTCTGGAGCATCATCTGACATACTTTGGGCATGTTGTCAGGAGGGACGGGTCCTTGGAGAGGGACATCATGCTTGGGAGGGTGGAGGGACGGCGCTGGAGGTGAAGGCCCTCTATGAGGTGGATTGATTCAGTGACTGGGGTAATCGGGATGGGAGTGTCAGAGACAGTGCGATTGGCACAGGATAGAGCAGGGTTTAGGGCTGTTGTACATAGGGTCACTATGATTCGCAAGCAACTTGACGGCACATAACAACAACAACAACATGGTGTTTATGACTAGCTATCATCTTTTTTATAAATCAGATATAAAAATTATAATTGTAGTTGTATTGTAAGTGAAATTTGTATCTAGTCAGTAGGAATTGGGGATGGAGTTTCATGCACTTTCTCTCAATATGAGCCCAATTTCTGGTTCTCTTCGGTTGTGTCTTCCCGCATCCTCCTCAACCCTATCCCCAAAGTAAAAATCAGTGTTGCTTACATATTTGAAAGGAGGGGGGGGATCAAATTATAAAACCCTAAAGGTCTATAATTGCCATATATCTGTGCCCTTTGAAACCCCAAAGCCAAATGAAGTGTTACCAGCTGCTAACGATTCCTTTCAGACAGAGGTTTTCTTTTAAAAGCCTGACCATACTACTCAGGGCTCAGCTATTATCGAAAGTACTGGTACTTGTACTGGAGCCCAGACGATTCCCCCAGAGGATGTCTTAAACAAAGAAATTCTGTACAAAATGTCACTGACTTTAGGGAATGGAAGCACCATAGAGTTCATTGTGCCTCCAGAAATAATTTTAAAAAGGAGGGCTTGTTAAGCTAAATCTCTACACAAAGAATCATTGAAAAGAAGTTAAGCATGCTAGTCAGTACAACTCTTCTATGTGTGTCTACTTTGTCACTCAAATGAGCATTTAACTTTGGTTAAGTACAATTCTCATTTTAGCAGCAAAGAAATAGTATATCGCGTTTTGTGGATTTCCTGTTTTCTATAGCTGGGAGTCAACTCCCACGTTTTGCTGCCAAGAGAACAAACAGTTAGGTCTTGAACAAAGTGCAGCCAGATAGCTCCTTGGAGGCAACGATGTTGAAGCTTCATCTCACATACTTGAAGCATGTTGTTAGAAGGGTCTATTCTCTGGAGAGAGACATTATGTTTGGAAAGGAAGAGGGTCAATAAAAGAGAGAAAGACCCTTAACCAGGCAGATTAATAGTGACCACCACAGTGGGCTCTAGTGAGTCACGAAGTGTAAATGTGGCACAGGATAGGACAGAATTCAGATCTGTTGTTTTTAGGGTTGCTATGGGTTGTATTCCACTCGAGGAAACCTAACAGCTCTAGGGGGAAGTCAGCAATTGAGGCTCTCTCTCTGAGTGAGAAGAAATGATCTGCTATCCCTGCTAAGCCTGGCTGAGTCACCCACACGCCTGCTTTCTGCCTGTTATGCTATAGCCCGCCTCTGTGTGCAGTCCAGCATCTCCTTTAATGTTCCAGAGGTGTTTTGGTTTTTCCCTATTACAAAGACCACACTCTTGAGCCTTTCTTGTTTCTATAACCAACCACTCTTACCACAACCTTTCCTCCTACCCAATATTGGATACCACTTGCCTTTCTCCATACTCCTTGTAGGAACTCTACAAGGTAAGGCCAAAGCCTTTCTATAATGCCACTATGGCACAGTGTAACACCTAGTACAATACCTGGCACATAAAACTCACTCAAGAACTGATGAACCATTTGTTATGGAAAAAGAAAATGAAATAATTTTCACCTTGGTAATAGGTAGCCTTGGTAGGTAAAAGAATTATTTGACTCTGGGAACTGCAGGAGAAGGCTTTTTCACACCCAGCTATAAGTATCATACCCAACATGTGTGATAACTAGTTAGACTTTTATGTTTTAACACTTGCCTTCATTATTTTGGAACTAGATAATGAATTCATTATAAATATATATACATTTTACATTTTTATTAGTGCTGTGTAAACTGTTTATAAAATCTGTATCAGATTTGTCGAAGAACATACGTTTTTAATTCCTGGAAATTTTTCAGAAGCATGTGCACCACCAGAAAGGCAGAAGCCTTCACAAACGTAGAGCAATGGTGGTAACCTGGATGCAGGCAGACGGGAGGGCGTATGGGGGAGGCCATATCTCTTACAGATAGCAAGGGTACCTATCTGTTACTAGGGTGAAAATCACTCTCGTTATTTTGGTCAATGAATCATTCCACCTTCTATCCACAACAAATGGTTCATTATTGATTACTAAGCAAGTAACATGTGCTAGAAATTATGCTACACTCAGGTAAAAAGAGAGAAACACCAGGAGCTAGGAACTCTGCTCTCATAAATGACATACACTCAAGCTTTACATGCACCTAAGGAAGCGCCAAGGCTTCCATTTTAAATTCTATTTCTTGATTTTCTTTGAAACCATGTGACTTAAATTGCTTATCACAAACCCTAAGCATTCTTTTTTCTTGTATCACTGGAAAACAGTATTTATAAAATGAAATTTCATATACTGAAGATACAAAATCTGATTATAAAAAGTATCAATGCAGTAAACAATAACCTTACAAAAACATTAAAAACAAGGAGCTCTGGTGGCCTCCTGGCAAGAAGCTGCACTGCAATCCCAAAGGCATGTGGTTCGAATCCACTAGATGCTCTGCTGGAGGAGGGGCAGTCTCCTCCTGTGACAGTCGGATCTGACTCGACGGCACACAACAAAAGGAGAAAAAAAATAAGAAACCATAAATTTGTTTAAAACCACATTAAAAATAAGTAATTTAGCCATTTTATCATTTCTTTATAGACCAATTCTGTTATTAAAAATGGTTTTTGAAGGGGAGCTCTGGTGGCCTAGTGGCAAGGAGCTGCAACTACAATCCCAGAGGCGCATGATTCAAATCCACCAGATGCTCTGCCGGGGAAGGAGAGACAGTCTCCTCCTGTACCAGTCAGATGTGATTTGACGGTACACTCACACAAAAATAATAAAATTTAATTAAAAAAAATGGTTTTTGGGAGAAAAACTATTTCAGATCAGATAAAAACTGTATCTGACATGAGGAAATTTTCAGATCCCATCAATTTTTCCTCTACTATTTTTTGGGGGGGGAATTCTGTTTTTATTTATAGTGGGTTTGTTTGTTTTTCAATCTCTTCTCACATTTTGCTTTTCCCTCATTCAGGGAAACGTTTATATGTACTACAAGCTATATGGCTTCTATCAGAACCTCCATCGATATATTCGATCCAGAAGTGACAGCCAACTTCTAGGTGAAAATATAAAGGTAAGACATTATTTAATTTATTATAAATTTAAGAACTCAAGTAGATATACCCATCTGAAACAGATGGAAAATAAACTCAAAAGTTAATATTTTAGAACATGTAAAGCCTTATTTCATTCTTGTTAGAACCAAAGAGGCTAGGCATTCATGATAACTAATTAAGAAGCTCATTTCTCGTTTAGAATAGTAATGGGAATTTTATCTAGCTAAAGAGTTTTCTTCTTTAAAAATATTTATTGCGCTTTAAGTGAAATTGATTTTCCATTTGATTGTCCATACCCATTTTGTTTTGTAACAGTAATATGACCCTCATATCTTTTTAAATTTTATTATTTTGTGTGTGCGCCATCAAATCAGATCTGGCTGGTACAGGAAAAGATTGCCTCTCCTTCTCCAGCAGAGCATCTGGTGGATTCCAACTACATACCTCTGGGATTGCAGTGCAGCCTCTTTCCACTAGGCCACCAGAGCTCCCTGATCCTCATATCTTAACGGCCCTTTTTTCTGCTTCCTCCCCAAAGTTCTAATTTCTGTCCATCCTTCTGGTCTAACTCTTCCTGCCTCTAACCTTTGTTCCTAGAAAAATGCTACCCTTTTGATTTAGGGTTGATCTCGGGGTTGAGCACCTCCTCCAGTATTATTGCTCTCCTTATGGGCCTGCTTATTGCTTGGCTTAAAGTTGAGCGGCAGGGGGAAATTTAGTTCTTCAAAACGGTTCTAAGGCCTATAGTCCTGGGGTTTCATCGGTCTATATTACACCAGCAAGCCTGGCTATCTTTATGGTTCTGAGTTTCATTCCACAGTTTTCTCCCATTTTGTCTCAGACTCTCTGCCGGGATCCTTTCTAGCGTGGCCAGCATCAGTGTCTAAGCACCGTCCCATTCTGGTCTCAAAGTCATGGAGTTCAATAGTTTGTTAGTCCTTCTGTGTGCCTTTGATTTTCTTCACTCTTCTTTGCTCCAGACAAGTAGAGACTAGTAAGGCTGCTTGCAAGGTTTTAAGACTCCAGTCACTACTCATGAAAGCAAGATAAAGAGTATTGCTTTTGTGGATATATTTATATCAACTGGCCTTGAGGTCCCCTGAGACTATGATACTGAGGCCCTACTACAAGTGTTTTCAGGGTGTTTGATCCATGTTCGTAGGATATATGATCTATATATGATCACGGGTTAGCATTAAGAAGTTTGTATCCCTTCGGCTCAAATATGCATGTAGAAATATTGTCTGACAAACCCACGGGTCTAGTCCTTTGCACCTACCCGTATCTGCTCATCTTTCCTGTCTCCCTATATGTTTGCTTGTAGATTAATGTTTGTTATGACTAACATTATAGAGCACTGGTGGCAGAGCCTGTAAGGAGTTGTGCTGCTACACCGAAGGTGGGGCCTCTCTGGCAGTTCTCCTCCACCTGTGGCACCTTGACAGAAAGATAGGCCATCTCCTCCCATGCAAGTTACAGCCTCCTGAACACCTGCTGGAGGGTCAGTGATGAGTTGGTTCAGACCAGACAGCAATGAGTTTGATTGATATTTTATTTGATTGATATTAGTTGCTATTGCAGGACTGTGTATGTAATTACAGTTTACTATCTGTATCTCTTGTACACCTTCCCAAATCTTGTCTCTCTTTAGTGACATTGTACTCATCATCATCACCTTATTATGTGTTGCCTTTTCCTTCATCCACCTTAATATGTGCCTATTATCTAGTTATTGAATTTTTTCTCTCCTTCCCATCTGTATGATAGTCATCAAAGAATATTTCTATTCTATGTGTAAATTTTTTCCTTAGCTTTTTAGTAGTAGACTCATGCATCAAAAGCCTCAAAAGAGAAGTATTGGCACAGTGACTATAAAAATAGAATCAAGTGTGACAGGGATGATGAAGATGGCACAGGGCACAGGGCAGGGTTCAGATCTGTTGTTCATAGGGTCACTAGGCGTTATAGTTGACTTGATGGCACCTAATAACTACAACAGCCAGTTTAAGAAAATGAGGCTTTATTTTATTAATAAGTCTTTGGTTTAATTGAATACCCTTTTAAGCCTCAAATTATAAAATTTTACTCTTTTCCATATGCACTTAGATTCAATTCTTATTTGTTAAGCTTTTTCCAGGTGCCAGGCAATATAGTACATGCCAGGGTTATTTTCTTATCACCGTTTTTTGTTGATGTTGTATATGGTCAGGTGGATTCCAATTCATAGGGAACCTATAAGACACAGTAGAACTGCCCCATAGGGTTTTCTTGGCTGAAAACCTTACAGAAGAAAATTTCCAGTCCTTTTCTCACACAGAACTACTGGTGAGTTTGAACTACTGAACTTTCAGTTAGCAGTTGAGCATTGTACCACCAGAGTTCTTTGAACTTTTACTCTTGGTAAATGGTATTCAACAGGCCATCAAGAAAAGCAGCAAAGAAACCTTTTAATTTTTAGCAACTCCTCTTTTTAAAAAAATTAAATAAAATTTTTATTTTATACTAGTTTACTTACAAAGTTCATATATGCTGTTTTTCACACTGGATCGTTCCCATTTCTTTTACCCATCTCTCTCTCCACCCATCGAATTGTGCAACTCTATGATTAACCACCCTCCCCACCTCCGCACATCCTCACCCCTCTGCTCCCACCCTCCCCACCTTGGATCCTCATACACTTTCTACAATAATGGTCTTACACAGTATTTGTCTTTATGGGACTGAGTTAGTTCACTTAGCACAATGCAGCTCCTCTTTAAAAATTATTTTGTGGTAATTGCTTTGATGGATTCACTGTGATAAGTAATTTAGCCATATACTAACAATTTGTTAACTTTTCTAAATTTAAGTGATATTTTCATTTTTAAAAAATGTATTCCAGTGTAACATAACTTGGTGTGATATGGGAACAGCCAGACAAGGATTAAAGTCATTTCCTCTAGACATATTTTACATGCCATATTTTGATTGTTGTTAGGTTGCTGTGAAGATTCTGACTCATAGTAACACCATGAGGGCAGAAAGATACACACACCTAAAAATAAACAAACAAACAAAAAAGATAGATAGATAGATAGACAGAAAGACAGACAAACAAACCTACTGTAAATGAGGTAGATGCCTGGGAAAAGCAGGCAATTATCACACTCTGTTGCATACCAGTAAATCATTGTGGGTTGACTTACTTGCCCATATTCTCTCTTGCTCAGTTCCACAATCAACACTCTTGGTACCACCAGTCAGAAAATGAAAATAATAGTTACATTAGGAAAGTCTGTTGTTGGGGACCTCTCCAACACCGGTGTCAGTCTAGAGACTAAGGTGCAACTGATCCAGGCCATGGTCTTCGCAATTTTTTGCTCCGCAAAATTTTGTTATTTATTGTCCAGAGAGCTGGACAATGACTAAAGATGACAGAAGAAGAATCAATGCTTTTGCATTGTGGTGCTGGAGAAGAGTATTGATCACACCATGGACTGCCAAGAGAACAAGTTTGTCCTTAAAGGTACAAATTTTGAGCCTCCATCTCACATGATTTAGATGTGTGTCCTTGGAGAAGGGCATCATGCTTGGAAGGGTGGAGGGACAGTGCAGGAAAGGAATACCCCAGATGAGATGAATTGATACAGTAACTGAGATTATGGCGGTAGATGTGTTCGAGACAGTGAGATTGGCTTAAATTAGGGCAGGGTTCAGAGCTATTGTGCACAGGGTTATTATGAGTTTTAGTTGATTCAATGGAAAATAACAACAAGCAATAACGACATTCACACTTTCATCATTCAAAGACTGATTACACATTCACTTCTCATTGCTTTATCATTTTGCACCCCAGGATGTTGAGAACTGCCGTCTATTTGAGAAGTCCCACAATGGGACCCCCATCGCACCTTGTGGTGCTATTGCCAACAGCATGTTCAATGGTAGGTGATTTCCTCATCCTAAAGTGTTCCTTCCCTTCAGTAAGTATGTGACCAGCACAAATGTTCAGATTATTACCTCTGCCCTGAGGGGCATTGTTCTTGTTTCGTGTTCTCCTAATATGGGCCTTAAGTTGACTGACTTAAGGCATTTTGTTTGCATACAAGACCTTCTTTCCTGAAGGATTAGTCAGGGAACATGAATTAGATGGAGCTTAAGAGTATTTTTCAATAATTGGATCAACCTTTGCAAGAAAAAGAATGGCCCTTATAGTATTAGCATCTATGGCATGTAGGTGTGTTGAGAGTCTGCTTAGGCCCTAATTTCTTTTTCTACTGTGTCTCACTCTACTTTCTTAAAAGTAGCAAAAATTACTTTTATCTCTGACTAAAACAATGTTTTTAATTTCCTTATAGATACCATTATTCTTTCATACAAACTTAACTCATCTGTACACATTAAAGTCCCAATGCTAAGGAATGGAATTACATGGTGGACAGATAAACATGTCAAGTTTAAGAATCCAAGTTCCAAGAATCTTTCTAATGCATTTGCAGGTGAGATCCATCCACAAGCTCAGTATTTTCATTAGTTCACAAGGACACATTTATTTTTTTTAACTGCCTGGAGATATTTATGATTCCTCCCTCTTTAATCCCTTGTTGAACTCATTTTTGCTTTGACTTTCCCTGCTCTTTGGGAACTTCCTCCACATACTTACCAGAAATGTAAAATTATTGATGTCCTGAGTCCTTCCAGTCTATTATTAAGAAAAAGAGAATATTTTAAGACACATGCTGTTTCATCTAAAATTAGAATGTTGTTGTTGTTGTTTAATGCCGTCGAGTCGTAGATGACTCATAGAGACCCTATGAACGAACGGCCTGAGCACTGTTCGTACATAGAGTTTCCAGAGGCAAGCCATTTTGGAAGTGGATGCCGCTCCTGCTTCCAGGATTGATTTAGTCGGGAAGCTCCAGCCAACACTGTCCACCATGGGTGTCCATTACCACGATTGGCACATCACTGTCACAGGCTTCAGCATCACAGCAACCACGTGTTACCTCTGTACAGCAACGCACAGACCAGTGCTATACAACCTAGAAGAATGTTTGACAGGAAGACAATTAGAATAACCAGATGATTTATTGACAAACATAGTACAATTTTAACAGTGAAAAGGAGTTAAAAGAAATACATATTTCAAAAATTTTCTTACCAACAAATTGACATTATTATATTGAAATAAGTTGAAAATCATTATATCTAATCTTAGTAAGAATGAGAATCCTAGAACACTTGTTTGTGCTTATGCAAAATCTATACTTAGACCAGGAAGTAGTCATCAGAACAGAGAAAGGAAATACTGCATGATTCAAAATCAGAAAAGGTGTATGTCAGAAATGCATCTTGTCAACATACCTTTTCAATCTATATGTAGAACAGACCATTCAGAAGGCTGAACTTTATGAGAAGGAATGTGGCATCAAGATTGGAGGAAGATTCATCAACAGGCTGTGCTATGCTGATAACACAACCTTATTTACTGGTATTGAGGAGAACCTGAGGCGTTTGCTACAGAAGGTCAAGGACTGCAGTCATCAATATGGATTGAAGCTCAATATCAGGAAAACGAAGATTTCCACAGCTAGGCCAATTGGCAGGTTTATGATAGATGGAGAAGAGATTGAGATTGTTAACAGCTTCAGCTTGCTTGGTTCAATAACCAACACTCATGGCACCAGCAGTCAGGAAATAAAAGATTAATTGCTCTGGGAATATATGCTGTTAGGAACCTCTCTAGAGTGCTGAAGAGTAACAATGTCAGTCTAGAGGCTAAAGTGCTCTTGATCCAAGTCATGGTCTTTGTAATTACATATTGTACATCAGAGAGCTGGAGAATGATTAAGGAAGACGGAAGAAGAACTGATGTCTTTGAATTGTGGTACTGGAGAAGAGCACTGAACATATCGTTGACTGCCAAGAGAACAAACAGGTCTGTCCCAGAGAGATTAAAACCAAACTCCATCTTACATACTTTGGGCATGTAGCAGGAGGCTGTGGTGCTGGACAAGAGTATTGAGCAGATCATGGGCTGCTAAGAGAACAAAAAGGTCTGTATTGGAAAGGCTGAAAGCAGACTTCTCCTTGGAGACAAGGATTTTCAAGCTCATTGCAGGCAACTCAATGGCACATAACAACACAACGATTTTTCAGCGTCTCTTATGTACTTCATATAGTTGAAAGCATAACATGCATATAAGTTCACATTTTTCTTTTTTCATCTTGATGAAATATACCTCGAGGCACTTCCCTGTGAGTTTCTTATAACTTTAATGGTTTCATGCTCAGGTAGTTCACACACATGCACACACACCACTCACACACAGAGGGGCTTTGCTTGGTTGCTTTTTTTTTTTAACATCTGATTTCTTTTTGCCCTGCTTCAGGCGTGCAGAAGTTCTTTGATTCTAAAGAAAACAGAAGGCAACCACTTCTCAACCATATGCCTCACTCTTTCCTCACAGGAACCACAAAGCCCCCATCCTGGCCTAGGCCCATCTATGAGCTGGATGAAGAGGACCCAGGAAACAATGGCTTCATCAATGATGACTTCATTGTATGGATGAGGACAGCAGCCTTTCCCACCTTCAAAAAGCTGTACCGTCGTCTCAATCGAATACAGTATTTCACTGAAGGCTTGCCTGCTGGTAATTACAGTTTCAACATAACCTACAGTATCCTTTTACACTGCTTTTCCTTCTGGAGGTAAAAGAAAACAGGTGTCCTTTTGGGTAATGATTATTGAATTATTTTATTCTATGGTTTTGACGTTTCCCCATCAAATATGTATACAAAAGAAGAAATTCACAGTCCAATTATAGGTAATATTGTTGTTTAATTACCTGTTTGCCTCCACTTTATGTAGTAAAACGTTAATGGTAGTATAGTGTATTTGAGTGTGGATAAATAGGAGAAAACTGTGTTCCCCAAGAAAGATTATGTAACACTGGGTTGTCCATCTAAAAGTGAAGAGAAGGATGCTGTATAGAATTGGTTAAAATGAAGTACTGTTGGGAGAAAGGATATGAGGAATTAGAACTTGGAATATGGACTAAAAATCATAAACAATTATAGAAACTTTTCAATTCTAGCAAAAATGTGACAGACCAGAGAGTATCTGGATGATGCAAATGTTTAACACATTTGGCTGCTAAACAAAAGGCTAGAGATTCAAGTCCACGTGGTGATCTACTTCCCCAAAAATCAGTCGTTGAAAACCCTTTGACATATACTGCTGTTGTTGATTGCCTTCGAGTCGAGTACGACTCATAGCAACACTAAGAACAAAAGGCCTGAAGCCTCTCTACAACTATTGACATTTATCGAAGTTGATAGAGTTTCTGGAAGCATGTTGTTTAGGAGGTGGATGCCACTCCTGCTTCCAAGCCTGTCATAGTATATTATTGCTGTTATGTGCCATTTAGTCACCTACGATGTGTAGCAACACTATGTACAGCAGCTCTGAACCCTTCCTGTCCTGAGCCAGTCTCACTAATTCTGACACATCAACCCCATTGCCCCAGTCACTGTATCAATCCATCTCATCCAGGGTCTTCCTCTCCTGTGCTGTCCATCCACCCTTCCAAGCATGATGTCCTTTTCCAAGGACTGATCTCTCCTGGCCATGTGCCCAAAGTAAATGAGGCAGAACATCAAAATCCTAGCCTCCAAGGAGAGACTTGGTTTCACCACCTCCAAGACAGACCTATTTGTTTTCTTGCAGTCCATGGTATGTTCAAGACTCTTCTCCAGCGCCACAACTTGAAGGTTGACAAAAACTTGGCTGACTGACTGGAAGAGATCCATATTTATTCCCATTCCAAAAAAAAGTGACCCGACAGAGTGTGGAAATTATCGACCAATATCACTAATATCACACACTAGCAAAATCCTGCTGAAGATTATCCAGAAAAGACTTAAACAGTACATTGACAGAGAACTACCAGAAATACAAGCTGGGTTTAGAAGAGGCCATGGCACTAGGGACATTACTGCCAATTTCAGATAAATCTTGGCAGAAAGCAGAGAGTACCAAAAAAATTGTCTATCTGTGTTTCACTGACTATGCAAAGGTATTTGACTGTGTGGATCACAATAAATTGTGATTAACCTTGAGGAAAATGGGGATCTCAGAACACTTGATCGTGTTTATATGAAACCTATACTTGGACCAAGAAACAGTCCTCAAAATAAAGCAAGGAAACACGTCATCATTCAAAATCAGGAAAGGAATGCATCAGGGATGCATCCTGTCCCTGTACCTTTTCAATCTGTATGCAGAACAGATCATTCGGAAAGCAGGGCTTTATGAGGAGGAGTATGGCATCGAGATTGGAGGAAGACTCATTAGCAACCTATGATATGCAAATGACACAACCTTGCTTGCTGAAAGTGAAGAAAAGACCTGAAGTACTTGCTGCAGAAGGTCAAGTACTGTAGTCTTCAATATGGATTGAAGCTTAACATCAGGAAGATGAAGATTCTCACCACTGGGCCAATTGGCAACATCATATAAGATGGAGAAGAGATTGAGGTTGTCAGCAATTACAGCTTGCTTGGATCCACAATCAACACTCTTAGCACCAGCAGTCAGGAAATCCAGACAAATTGCACTGGAAAAATCTGCTGTCATGGACCTCTCCAGAGTGCTGAAGAGCAACAATGTCAGTCTAGATACAAAGGTGCAACTAATCCAGGCCATGGTTTTCTCAATTACTTGACATATACTGCGTTGCCATAAATCAGAGTCACTCAACTACTGGTACCAGTATTACACACCAAAGGAGCCCTAAATTTAAGGCTTGTTAAAAACAAAACTCCACTGCTATCATGTTGATTCCATCATAAATAGAAATGGATAGAGAAGAACTGCTCCACGGTATTTCCAAGGCTGTAATCCTTATTGAAAGGAGTTCCGGTGGCCTAGTAGTAAGAAGCTGTGTTACAATCCCGAAGGCTCAAGGTTTCAATTCCCCAGCTGCTCTCCAGGAGAAGGATGGGCAATCTCCTCGAGTGTGATTAACTGTCTCTGAACAGCCACCACAGGATCAGGCATGGGTCAGTTCCAGCTCAACATTTCACAACATAATAATCTTTACTGAAGAAAACTATCTATCATCTATCCATCTATCTTTTTTTTTTTTCACTGAATGGGTCATGAGCTCAAACCACTGAATCTTCAGTTACCAGCAGAGCACATAAACACTGTGCCATCAGGGCTCCTCTCACTTGAGGGCCAGTTGTAGTTAATCTAGCCTCTGTGTTATGAGCTCTGCACTGAAGATGACTCTCTCTCTATGAATCCAGGAGGTGGAAGCCAACATCTTGGTTATGGACAGACATATGGTCCAAGTTAGAAGCCATATGTTTCATTGTGAGACTGACTTGTTTCACTTGGTTTAAAAACACAAATCTATTTATTTTAAAACAATGAGCATGTATGCTTTAACTAGCACTGCATTTAAGAAATTACGTATTTAAACATAACCCGATTTACATACTCTGGTCTTTAGACTTAATTTTAATGTCCCTTTCTAACCCCAATCCCTGTGGCAGAGTTCTTTGGAGGCTGAATCTTTCTAGGACTTGTACACAGCTTTCAAACTTCAACCTGCTCAGACTTGAGTAGTCCCTGTAGCCACTCAGAGCTATTGGCTAGGAGTTGTCCAATGGACTCTCACCAGGACAGTGGCAAGTTATTCACTTTTGAGTCTATTTACCCCTCAGAGGGCTTACAGGAGAAATTCTTGGGTAAGTGGCATAAGCTCCAATTGCATGCTCCATTCTGTTTTCCATTCTAGGGGAGGTGTGTGTATGGACACTTCCATTCTGACTGGAAGGTTCAGACAGTAAGAGCCTCACACATGTGCATATCTTTATGTTTTTACATGGTGCCATATCATCGTTTCAGCTTTTTAGGGCATTTTCTTCATTGACCAAGAGTACTATTTCCTTCAGATTGATCTTTAGCAGGCTCTTTAAGTCTGTTCTATGAAAATTGAAGCTGATCACACGAATGGAATATTATAGGGATCCCTGGTTGCACAGTGCTTAAGCTCTTAACTACTAACCAGTGGGAATAACAAATTGAAATGATGGTGCTACATTAACAGTCAAAAATAACATCTCAAGATCTATCCTGAAATACTTTCAGGAGTGATAAATGGCTTTCCATACACATAGATGGAAAATCTATTAATGCAACTATCACCCAAATACATGTACCAGCCATAAAGCAAAAGATGAAGAAATTGATGATTTCTACCAACTTTTACAGTCTGAAATTGATCAAACATGAAATCAAGATGCATTAATTATAATTGGTGATTGGATTGCTATAAAAGGGGGAGGGCCATGTGGGGACAGCCATATCTGACTTTTATAAATTTCACAAAGGGAAACTGTCCCAGTTCACAGCATCAATAACACGAAACCAATTCCCATGATGTCAGACATGTCCTCCATGGTAACATACCTCTTTCTACTCATCTCAACATCAATCTTACTGCCTTGATGGGTCCAAAATCCAATGTGATAGCTCACCAACAACAAAGAACCATACTGAGAAAGTAAAAATATTATAATCTAGATTAATAACAGAATATAATTAAGACAGCTCATAAATGTGTACACAGGAACACCACCCTTGAGCATTGAAGCCCCAGGCCATGTTTCCAAGTTCTTGGTCCTACTAATATTGGCTTTCCACCTCCAATAGACCAACAAAGGTCTCAGTCCTGTTAATATTGGCTCTTTTTCCTTCCTTAACATCCCATCTCTCATCAGGTCTCCAGCTTGGCCATGTGTTACTGCTGTAGGTATAGTTGGAGCAAGAAAAGCATCCTACATTCTCTTGTTTTCTCTTGTTCAATGGCACCAGAAAATCTATCTCTGTGGCTGGAGCTGTTCAATTTATTCATGAGACTCTCTATCTCCTTGTAGATTGTTGAGACTGGCCAAACCTTTGTGGATAGACTAACACGCCCCATTTATATATTCTTGCCCATCTACATAACAACATAAAATAATGGCTGACAAAAGTCATAGTGAAAGATAAACTTCACAACTGCAAATGTTGGAAACATAAATACTTATAGTTGGAAAATATGGCCTTGGTGACAAAATGACACTAAATATCCCATGGAAGAATTTTGTACAGTGATTTATTAATTGCAAACATTGTTGATGATGATGTGTACCACTGAGTGGAAACCAACCCATAGTTGACCCTCGAGTGGGTTTTCAGAGGTAGATAATTGCACAGGAGAAGATTTGCCATCCTTCTCCCATGGAGCAGCTGGTGGCCTTGAATGGCAATTATACCTATCAACATAACCTGACAGATAACACAGGAATCAGATTGACTACATCTGTGGAAAGAGCCAATGGAAAAGCTCAAAATCAGTAGTTAAAACTAGGCCTGGGGCTAACTATACAACAGACCATCAATTGATCAGGTACAAGTTGAAGTTGAAGGAACTTTATTAAAAGCCCAGGAGAACTAAAATATGACACTAAGTCTATCTTGCTTGAATTGATAAACCATCTTAAAAATAGATTTGTCCTTATAGGAATGAATTCCTTCAATCAGCACAATGCTCTCCAGTACCTCCCAAATTAGGTAATAATTTACAAAATCATTTATTGCTCCTGTGTGCTGTAAAGTATTCAATATTAATGTACCATAATTTCTCAATCTGTTCATTTGTGGTTGGACATTTGAGCTGTTTCCATGTTCTTGTGATGGTGAATAATGCTGCTTTGCACATTGATGTACAAATCTCCGTTTATGCCTCAGTTCTCATTTTCTCAGGTTATATTCCAGGTAGTGGAATAGCTGAGTCATATGGAATTTCTATGTTCAGCTTTTTCAATACTAGTTTACTTAAAAAATTTGAATACATTGTTTTCCAGAACAGATTCTTCCAATTTCCCTTACCCCTCCATCCATCAAATTGTACAACTCCATGATTAATCCCCCCTTCCCCTGCACATCCTCATCCCTCTGCTTCTACCCAACCCCCCTCCCTTGGATCCTAATACTCTTTCTGCATTAATGGTTTTATGAAGTATTTGTCCTTGTGGGACTGAGTAAATGTTCATTAAAATTGCAAATAAAATAAATTTTTACTTTAAAAATAAATAAAAAGAAAAAAATCACATTTGATGCACTAATTACCAAAGACCAGATGAATGACATCAAGAATATTATGAAGAAAGCAAAAAACCATTACAAGTACAGAAAAGAAAAGACCAAAATGGATATCAGGTGAGACTTTGAAACTTGCACTAGAACATACAGAGGCCAAAACAAATTGAAGAAATGCTGAAGTAAGAAAGCAGAACAGAACATTTCAAAGGACAGCTTGAAAGGGCAAAGGATTATAATGAAATGTGCGAAGAGCTGGTGCTGGAAAACCAAAAGGGAAGAACACACTCAGCATTTCTCAAGCAGAAAGAAAAAGGCCAAGCCTCAAATTGCAATACTAAAGTGTTCTATGGGCAAAATAATGAATGATGCAGGAAGCGTCAAAAGAAGATGGAAAGAATATACAGTCACTGTAACAAAAAGAATTGATCCACACTAAATATTTCCAGAAATACCATATGATAAGAATCAATGGTAACAAAGGAAGACGTTCAAGCTGCAATGACGGCACTGGCAAAAGATAAGGCCCCAGGAATTGAGAGAATATCACTTGAGAAACCAAAGACCAAAGAGCCCAAGATTCAGTATCTTGGTACTCCAAGTGTCCTATAACATAAATGCCAGCATGTTGCTCTGGAGAAAGAGGACACTAAGAAGAATGAGGAGATCAACAGAATATGCCAAACTTTGGGCCATGAAGATGAAGGAGACAAAAAACAAAACAAAACAAAAAACAAACCCCAAAAACCCAAACCAAAACAACAACAAACCAACAAAAAACAACCCTGCCAAAAACAAACTGCCAAGAGACAGAGGCTATCCGCACTGACAGATGCAACTTCTAAATCGTTAAGTCCAGTAAAAAATAAAATTTTCTAAGATAGAGAAGTAAATACGCTTGTATATTAAACAAACAGACAAAACCAAGTGAGATTTTTTTTCCCCAAGAGAGATGCAGCCCTGAATGCGCTCAATAGCCTGTGCCAAGAAACTAGATACCTGGCCAAATGACTGGAAGAGGTCCATATTTGTTCCCATTCCAAAAAAAAAAAAAGGTGATCCAACAGAGTACAGAAATTACCAAACAATATCATTAATATCCCATGCAAGTAAAATCTTGCTGAAGATTATTCAAAAACAGAGATCAGCCATAAATTCAAGCTGGATGAAGAAGCTATGGAATGAAAGATATTATTGTGGTTGTCAAATGGATTTTGACTGAAATCAGGGAATACCAGGTTATTTGTGTTTTATTTACCTGCAAAGACATTTGATTATGTAGATCATAACAAATTATGGTTAACATTGAGAAGAATGGGAATCTCATTTATGTACATGTGAAACCTATAGACCAAGAAGCAACTATCTGAACAGAACAAGGAAACAGTGTTCTGTTGTCTTTTTGTTTTAGGTTACGGTTTTTTAAAGAGTTAGAAGGTTCTAATTCAGATTAATAACAGAATACAGTTAAGATAGCTCCCAAAATGTGTATGCAGGGACCTCAGCCTCCAGCTTTGTGGCTTTGAGTGTTCCCAAGTTCTCAGTCTTGTCAACATTGGCTTCCTCCACCCCAAAATCTCATCTCACATCCTATTCTCCAGTTCAGTCGTTGAGGCTGCTGCCATCCTGAAGAGTATCCCACATTTCACTCGGTTGGGAGAAGGTTCTCCTCTCTGGCTAGAGGTGAAAAAACTCCCTCTTTTCTGGAGCAGGAAGAATTCCTTCTGGTGGCAGGAGAATTCCAAGGAAACAAAGTTTTTTAAAACAGTATTTTTAATCCTAACCAGATTTCAAAACCAAGGCATACTTTAACCTCTATAAGCTAAAGCTTTCCCACTGTGTCTCACCACACAAAAGGGCCCTAACTGGTTTTAATTGTTTTTGGTCAAACATTCTTATAAGTGGCATAGTACTGATCTGTCCATGTACGGTACAGAGGTAAATCATGGTTGCTGTGATGCTAAACACTGTAACACTGATGTACCAAATGTGATAATGGTTACCCATGGTGGACAGTGTTTGGTGGAGCTCCTAGATTAAAGCTTGGAAGCAGGAGTGGCATCCGCTTCTGAAATAGCTTGCCTCCAGAAACCCTATGAACTTGGAGAAACGATGAAAGTTATACATGAGTTCAGGTCTCTCTTTTTTTTTTCTTTCTTTTTTTTCTTTTTTTACACTTTGTGGAAAACATTTTATTGGACTTTTGGATAGAAACAGGAATTTATTTTCCAGGGAGGATGATCCTACCATACTTCTGCTGGAACCAGCACAGGGCCTCCTCTTTGCTGATTCGGTGTTTGGACCTAGTGCAGCCCATCCTGTGCTTCTTGTCTGCGATGCTGAAACCTGGTCTACCTAGCACCACAAAGAAGTCCAGGCCGTAGATACCAATGCTGGGGTCATATTTGATCCCAAGATGAATGTGCTGCTGGATCCCAAAACCAAAGTTTCCAGTATCTGAGAAGTTCTTTTTTCTTAACTTGTATTCCCGCACCTTTAGACCTTTCTCCAAAATTTCGTCTGCCTTCGCCCCTCGGACTGTGCTGTGGACAGCAATTTTTTTCATTTCTCCTACTGCCAAAGGATCTGACGGTCCCTCTCGCTTTGGAGAACACGGGAGTCTGGGCTGTGAGCTGCCCCAACACCTTGGTGGCCCGGGTCAGCCAGTATCCACTCTCGTACACAGATGTTGAGGCAGAGCTTGCGGATGCGCAGCTCCCGCATGGGGTTCTCTTTTCACCTTGATCCTGATGGAGAACAGTGTTCAGGTCTTTTGTTCCATAGGGTCGCTACGACTCGACGCCACTTAATAACAACAACAACAACATGGTTAAAATCAGGAAAAGTCTGTGGCAAGGTTGCATCCTTTCTCCATACATATTTAGTCTGTAGGCTGAGCAAATTGTTCAAGAAACTGGATTATATGAAGAAGAATGTAGCATCAGGTTTGGAGAAAGACTCATCACTAACCTGTATTATGCAGATGACACAGCCTTGCTTCAGGAAAGTGAGGAAGACATGGAGCCCTTACTGCAAAGGATCAAAGACTACAGCCTTAGATGATGGATTACATCTCAACATCAAGAGGACAAAAACCCTGACCACAGGACCGTTAATCAATCTCATGATAGATGGAGAAAAGATTAAAATTAATGATTTTATTGTACTTGATCCAAAATCAATACACAAGCAAGCAGGGGTCAAGCTATTTAAAAAATGTATTATTGCCTAGGAAAGATCCAGTGTGAAAAATAATGTATTAAAACTTTGTAAATAAATAATTATAAAACAAGTTTTCAAAATTATGTTATTATTGTTCTTATGTGCCGTCGAGTCGCCTGCGACGAATAGTGACCCTATGTACAACAGCCCTAAACTCCGCTCTGTCCTGTGCCAATCGCACTGTCTCTGACACTCCCATCCCAATTATCCCAGTCACTGAATGAACTCAACCTCCTTTGCCGTTTCTGTTATCT
>NW_006399835.1:14082691-14100022 GCF_000299155.1 Elephantulus edwardii | reverse complement strand
AAAAAAAGGTTGTATTGGGAAAATCTGCTGTCAGTGACCTCTAGGTGCACCTGATTCAATCCATGGTCTTTTCAATTCTTTGCCATGCATCTGGAAGTTGGACAGTGAGTAAGAATGACCAGAGAAGAATGGATACCTTTGAAATGTGTTGGTGAAGAGTACTGAATATCTTCATGCAATTCCAAAAGAACAAACAAGTCTGTCCTGGAAGACCTGCAGCCCCGGGGTTCTTTAGAGACAAGGATGGTGAAAAATCTGCCTCACATGCTTTGGGCATGTTTCCAGGAGGGGGTAGTTCTTTGCAAAAGGCATCATGCAGAGTCAGATTAAGAGAAGAAGACGAGGGAGCTCTGGTGGCCTAGTGGCAAGAAGCTGCACTGCAATCCCAGAGGTGTGTGGTTTGAATCCACCAGATCTTCTGCTGGAGAAGGAGGAGCAATCTCCTCCTGTACCAGTCAGATCCAATTTGATGGTACACACACACAAAATAATTAAAATTTTTAAAACTTTAAAAAAGAGAGAGACATTCAACAAAATGGGTTGACACAGTGACTGTAACAATAGGCTTACAAAGTGGAAGTGAAGATGACACAGGATAGGGCTTAGATTTGTTTAGATTTGTTGTTCACAAGGTCTCTGTGAGTCAGAGTCAACTCCAGAGCACCTCAGGAAACTAACCAAAAGGTCAGCCATTTATACCCATCAGCCTCCTTGGAAGAAGAGCTCGCAGTGTGCTTTCTTATAGACTGGAGTCCTGAAAGCTCTCTGTTGCTGTTCTACTCTGCCTCCAGGGTTGCTGCGAGTCAGAATTGACTCCGTGGCAATGGCTTTGAGTTTTGGTTTATGAAGCAGTATAGAACAAGTAGTAGACATGTTACCTTCTAAACAAAAATTTCAGTAACTTCCCTTGCCTCCCTCCCCAAAATAAATCTAAGTTAAATTTGAAAGGTGATGATGATGGTACCTCAGAATTAAAATGTCTGATCCTTTCAACTGGGTTGGGGGTGGCTTACTAGTAAAACAATTATAGTTCTAATCAAGAAACATGAAGAAGCATTATCCATCCACTGCTGTCTTACAATATATTACATGGCACTTAGGGATGGCTTGAAGGGAAAGGAAGGTTATGATTCTCACGAAAGCTATGCTTCATTTCTACTTCTCTCTGGACATGCTGTCCTTGCCTGACCTCATTGAGAGTCATGATTTAATGCTGGTGATTCTCAGTTCTCAATCCTTCACCCAGAACTTCAACTCTGACCTTTGGTACTATACTTTCCCTACTTATGTTGATCTCTAGTGTAATCTCCAACTAGCCCAATGGTCTAGCCAATACACAAGCAGAAGAACTAAGCCTGAACTGCCCCAAAATGCCTAAAGCTTCTAAGAAAAGAAGTATATGCAGTGAAAAGATGGGAGAAGGCCGAAAACAGGCAGATGAAATGAGATGGGACCCAAGGACTTGGCGACATTGAGGAATCTTGACATGAAAGAAAAAAAAGAGAGAGAAAGAGTTTTCTAACAAGTTTTCTTCTAACTTTGAATAGCTTGTTGCCAAGTGATCTGAGGCCTTGTAAGAGCTTTGCTGGGAAAAGCTTCTGTCCTGTGCCGTTGCTATGAGAAGCCTTTGTTTGTTTATTAGTTTGATTTACAAAAGGCACCAGATGTTTAAAAATCTCAAGCCACATGCATAATCAACATGACATCATTAAAATGCTAATGATAGCAAACCCTCTGCAAACACTTTCTCTCCAACAATGGGAGACGCTGTTCTTTTCAAAACCCAAAAAGAACAAACCTGCCTTTGGTTTTCCCACCACAATTTCCCATTTGTTTTTGTTTGAAGACCTTTTATCTGAAAATAGTAACTCAAGCCTTAGGCTAGTACAATGTTAGTCTGTCTTGATTCCTAAACAAAAATTTGCTGTGAAAACTATAGTTGTTGTTTTTGTTATTGTCGTTATTGTTGTGTACAATTGAGTCTGAACTGATCCATAGCTGACCTTCCAGTGCCTTTTCAAAGACAGTTAATCACACAGGAGGAGATTGCCCATTCTTCTCCTGGGTAGCAGCTGGTGGATTTGAACTTTCAGGATTGCAGGGCAGCTTTTTTACCATTAGTATCCTATTAATTTCTTAGAGTTTGCCAAAGAAGATTATTTTTTTTAATCATTACCCAGTTATCTTTAAGCCATTCAGATCTATTAGCTTGAGAATTCTTATTTATTACAACTATGTACCCAAAAAAGGCTTGTTTTTTCCTAACATGACTCAGAGCAAAAGACCAAGTTGAAGCGTATGCAAGCATATTTTGCCTGCAGAAGCAGCAATGTTGTAGGATTCAACCTAATGTACTTAGCATATGCAGTGGTGGACATGAGAAGTACTGAGACAGATCCTTAACAGGTCCTCTCAGACTTTCCAGTAACCACATTCCAAGGAGAAAAAGCAGTTGTTCTTTCCACCGTCACATGGAGCGGAGGTGGTGGCCTTTTCTTGGGTCTTGCTTACACTGTGACAGGGGCCATGACGTGGCTGGCCTTCTTTTCAATGATGGCAATTCACTTAAAGCTGAAGAAAAAGAAAATATTCTTCCTCCAGCTGTAAAGCTGTAAGAAGAAAAGTAGAAACCAGAATTGGATGGTGAAAGAACAAATTCTAAGACCATTAATCAGGTTTCACATGATTGAAATATTTCAACAAGGGCACCTGAATTAATTGACCAAATGCAATCCTGTTGTTGTTAAGTACCACGGAGTCAGAACCCACCCATAGCTGACCTTCCAGCAAGTTCTCAGAGGCAGTTAATCCCACGGGAGGAGATTGCTCACCCTTCTCCGGTGGTGCAGTTGGTGGATTCAAACAATGCATCTTTGAGCTGGCAGTGCAATTTCTTTGCCATTAAGCCACCAGAGCCCCCTATTTGAATGATAGTAGTGTTAATAGGTCTTCCTTGTATGCATTTGGATAGTATGTTACCACTCACAAAGTTGTACTTCAGGATGGATTTAGAAATGATCTTTTTTACTATGAATGCAACCTCATTTCCCCTCACATTTTCATTCCTGGAAATATGGCTATCTGATTCAAAGTGGCCCATGCCAATCCATCTTAGCTCACCAATGAGTAGTATGTCAATATTTATGCAATGATAGGTAAATAAACGATGAGAATTTGTGTTTGGAAGATTGAGATTGTTTTTATTTTTGAAGAAGAAAGAAAAGGTTTAATTATGTGTATGAAAGGACCCTAGGAATGAAGAGGATAAATTATCCTCAGATGAATGCCTTGGACTAGATGAATGCTAATCTTGACTGGCTGACTGAAATTATTTCAAACTCTTGGCAATAATGGTTGATGTTACTTGGATATCAGCATGATTTAGAAAACTAGTTCGTTTATCTCCCCTTTCTATTAAGTCCTAATGACATTTTCTCTGCTAAAAAAACCCAAACAAAACAACAACAACAACAAAAAAGTTTAAAGGAGATAGTAATGTCCCCAGCATGCAAAATACAACAACGCACCAAAAAGAAAGAACAGATCATTTTCTCTAGTTATCCATATCGTGAGGGAAGTTCTGTGAGACTATACTCAGCTTGATGAAAGCACAGAGCAATTCTAGAACGTTTATTGTTGTTGTTGTTGTTATTGTTAGGTGCCGCCGAGTTGCCTGTGACTCATAGCAACCCTAGGTACAACAGCTCTGAACCCTGCTCTGTCTTGAGCCAGCCTTATTGTTTGTGACACATCTGCTCTCATTACCTTAGTCATTAAGTCAACCCATAACATCCAGGGTCTTCCTCTCTTGTGCTGTCCCTCCAACCTCCTAAGCATGATATTTCTCTCTAAGGACTCATTCCTTTTTGCAACATGCCTGGAGTATGTCAGATGAAACTTTAGAATCCTTGCCTCCAAGCAGCAGCCTGGTCTCACCCTCTCTATCTAGGATGAACCTGTTTGTTCTTATCACAGTCCATGGTATATTCAACACTCTTCTCCAGCACCACAGCTCAAAGGCATCAATTCTCCTTCCATCATCCCTAGTCATTGTCCAACTTTCTGATGCATAGCAAGTAATTGCAGTCTCCAGTCTGATGTTGCTCTTCAGTACTCTGGAGAGGCCCCTGACAGCAGACTTTGGCAATGCAATTCTATCTATCTATCTATCTATCTATCTATCTATCTATCTATCTATCTATCTATCTATCTATTATTTCCTGGCTGCTGGTACCAAAAGTGACTTTATAATACTTGAGTTATATTTTTTTGAGGAATGCTTCTACAGGCCCCTCTTAGAAAGTTTGAGTTCTTGCCAAAGGTCACTTACAGAAAGTTGGAAGCTACCCATTATGGGAAGCTGTCTGTGTACAAAAATGTCCACAAGATAAGACTTTTTAAGGCATTTTTGTTTTTCTTTTTGTGGTTGGAGAAGCTTTTTCTCCTTGATGACTCAAAAAACAGTTTTCATTATTAAGCAAAACACTGTGCTAACACGTTTGTCTCATTAGAAGTCAAGGAAGACATTCTTTGTTGCAGTTTCCTGCATTCACCACACACCTTTCCAAAGAAATAAAATGGTTTTAAGTCTCAACTCTGAAATCTTGAATTCTTTTCTATGTTGCCTTCCCTCTAGTGACCAAGTACTGAATAATGCTGCACTTCTAAAGGTGTCTGCATCCTGATCCCTACCGCCTGTGAAGGTAATTTCCTATGGAAAATAAATCTTGCAGATAAAATTAAGCTGAGCATTTTGAGATGAGATGATCTTGAATTAACCAGGGTAGACCTCATGTAATCTCAGGGGTCATATATAAAGAGACAGAGAGAGAGACGGAGATGAATACATAGATAAACTTTATCTATTTGGAGAGAAAGCAGTCATATGGCCATAGAAGAAAATATTAGTGTAATGCACAGAAGAGGCCATGATCCAAGGAATGCAGGTGGCTTCTAGAATCTGAAAAAGGCAGGGAACGGATTTCTCTCCTAAAGCCTCCAGAACTCCTGCCCTGCAAACACTGTGATTTTAGACTTCTGTTCATTCAAAGTATAAGAAAATAAATCTGTGTAGTTTTAAACCACTAAGTTTATCCAACAATCTTAAATAAAGAATACTCTAGAAGTTTGGAGTGCTCTGTCATCTGAGTGGTTGTTGTTCAGTTTTAAGCCACCTCTCTCCAGGCAATGGAAGGGAGGGGACAGAGCTCATAGCTAAATAGTCCTATTGACTCTTTCCTCATTAGTCTGCACTCCTCCAACGTGGTGCTGACTGAAGAGGGCATGGACACGTCTGTTAATGTTAGCTTGCTTATCAGCTAACAGAATGCCACCAGGGCTGGGTCACCCCACCCACTGTGCTCCTGTTCCTCAGTGCACTTTGAACCTCTTGATGCTGTTATAAAGGATCTTTCTCAAAGCAAAGTTCTATTCACAAGAAACTTTTCCAGAAAGATTAATGGATAGAGTTTATGACAGAATAGAGATTGTGTGATTGTTTCCTCTACTTCTGCGGAAGTCAACAAGCCCAGTGTAGGTTATGTTTGCAAGACTCTAACCCTGCTATAAAATGTGGATATTGTCCTTCTCATCCATCCTTTAGGGGAAAAGCACCATCATACAATGAGACATTTAACTTTCCCAGTTTTCTTTTTCTCATTTTCCCTCTTCTTTCTCCCATTATCTTGCTTTTGTCTTCCTCTTCCACTTTTCTGTTTATTCATCCTTGTGTTTTTGTGTATTAGTTGATAATAGATTGGGGGAGGGGAGAGGAAGCTGGGTGCTATACTTTCTCTAATTCTTGGCAACAATACTAGAAAGAGGTGAGAAATTACAAGAATGAGAAGAAAGACAAAGAGCAAACCCAAGAATCTCTGTGTATATGTGTAAGAGAGAGAAAGATTGGGCTGTGAGAATAATTATATAGAGATTTCAGATGCTTTTATTATGAGACTTTGAGATGCTTTTATTTAGATGTGGTAGCTAATAGTGGAGTGTACTCAGGGCGGTGGGAGGGGTGCGGGGGGGATTGTATACTAAAGAAGGAATTTTGCTTTTGCTTTTCAAAGATAGGAGTGAACTGGGGTGGGGGAGTGGGGGAGAAGGCTGGGTAGGGAGAAAAGTGCAACAATGAATGAATGAAAATCCAAAATCTCTGTAAATGTTCATTAAAATTAATAAAATAAATTTTTTTAAAAAACAGAATTTCACAGTGACCATAACAAAAAAATACAACAATTCTAGCTTTGATCCAGAATAAACTACACTTGGCAAAATTTAAAAAAAAAAAAAGAAGGTACACTGCAATCCCAAAGTCCACCAGCTGCTCAATGGGAGAAGGAGGGACAATCTCCTCCCGTACTATTAACTGCCTCTGAAAACCTGCTGATTTCAGCTGTGGGTTGGGTCCGACTTTATGGTACACTACACAACAACAACAACACAGTTATAAATGTATAATCAGAGGCAACTAACTCAATTCAGCTTATTGCCATTGAGTCAGAACTGACTCATAGCTGATCTTCTAGTGGTTTTTCAAAAGCTGTAAATCACACAGGAGGAGATTGCCCATCTTTCTCCCTTAGCACTCTTGATGGATTCCAACCACCAGAGAGACACCCCTTTCATTTAACAGGCAACTCCCTACGGACCACACAGGCAGTAGGCGTGAAGTTGGGTAAGATGAAACTATGGATTGCTAAAGGGTCTACCAGCACCCCTCTGTTGGTTTTACTATAGTGAGTTGCATGTTGCCATGATGATGAAAGGTCTACCACCAACCAGTATCTCAAACATCAGCAAGGTCACCTTGGTGGACAGATATCAGTGATGCTTACAGATGCTTACAAACTAACACAGAATAATGATCAGGAAGAAAGACCTGGCGGTCTATTTCTGAAAAGTAAACGGTGAAAAGCTGATGGATCACAGCAGAACACTATCCCACGGAGTGCTGGAAGATGAGTTCCCCTACTTGGAAGTGACTCAAAATACACAATGGAGTGGAGCACACCAATGATCCTGAAGATGGCACAGGACCGACAACATTTTTACCTTGTACATGGGTTGTCATGGGTCAGAGGCAATTTGACAGCAACCAATGACTGAAGTGTCTAGGAGTTGATCTTTATTAAAAATTTGTTCATTTAATCTCTACCATGTGTGACAGATCCTCGATGCTGGGGATACCTAAATGAGCCAGATGGGCTTATGCTCCGAAGGGTTTTATCTTCCATGGGTCTTTGAATCCTTCCTTCCAACACACTCACAGCTCCCACACACAGAGGAGCAGACGCCTAGTCCCTTACAGAGCTTTCTTTCATCTGCACTGCACCAGGCTTGCCTCCCCAGAAGAGGCGGTGATTCCGCAGAGCAGCACCAGATTGCAGTTCTCTGTATAATCCCAGCACCAGCACTGTGCTGGGCACAGAGGTGTTCAAGTGGATAAAAACTTACTGATTCAGACACAACAACATAATCTTTCCCAGTCTGCATTATAGCTGTTTCTCCATCTGGTTTGTTTTATGGTAAAGGCTTTTTTAACCAAATACTAATAAAAGAATAGCAGTTCAGACAGCTGCTGGTGGTTTTCTTTTGCAGTGTGTCCAACAGAATTCCCACAGCCCCACAGCCTGCTGTTGTCAACATTTTTGGCTCTGAATGTTCGTAAGTGATAGGACTGCAGAGCAGATTCCTCCTGCTTCTTCCTTGGATGAGGCCCAGGAAAGTCTGTCCCCCCTGCTCAAAAGCAATAAAATCACCGAGGCGTGCAGCCCAGGGTCCTCATCAGGACCAGCTCATGACTCCATTGATAAACCAGCCTGGGTCCTACGAATATGGCTCTTTGAAGTCAGTCGTTATCGCAGCTAACTGGGTTCTGGGCCCTTCTTAGGAAACTGCATTATCTTCTCCTCCTTGAACTAGTTATCTGGTAAAATTATTAGGAGAGAAAGAGATGAAATGAGATTTGGATTACAGTCACTCAGCAAACAGCAAGAGCAGATCATTAAAAAAAAAAAAAAAAAAAGAAGAAGAAGTAGCAAAAATCCAAAACCCCTTCCTGCGCAGGGTAAGGCTTGTACAATATTCCCATTCTAATCCTGTGGCTGTCCATGGAATGATTCCTAGCTTCTCTGACAAATGTATGAACTCTTCAAAGTCTGGGAAGTGAAATACTGTCTTATAATGAATCTTCCTCTTTTGATTAGTGTGGAGCCTGTATCCCGCTTCCAGAAGGCAGGATCCAGCTTTCTGATTCATTTGCACCACAGTTGGAACGGAAAAACTGAAGTCATTCTCTGATGGCAAGAAACATCGTGCAGTGCTCGCACAGTCAGCACAGACAGGCGCGGGGGCGCCCTTGTCTCTGCCTAGAAACAGCTCCGCACACCACTAAAGCAGATGACTTTTAAGATAGACTAGTTTTGTAAACATAACTTACACACTGCTGATATTTCTCCTTTTTTTCTTTTTAAGTATTTCTCAGTTTCCTATTGATAAGAGACATCTATGAACAGGGCAGACGATCTGCTTCTTAGTGTGAAGTCAAGGATTTTCTTGAGAGATTGGAGATGTGAAAGCCGCAGCACTCTGAAAAAACAAAATGGAGTGGAGAGACAGGCAGGGGAATTTATGGAGGGAGGGAAAGTACAAAATTTTTGGATTGTCATATTTCTTTGAAAGAAAACTAAACAGTGAATAGGGAAATGAAACATGAAAATGAAAATGAAGCCATTAATGAGGATTGAGCCCGCCGTAGGGGTGCCTTGTCCAAATTGCTACATTTAATCCTTACAACAGGGAGAGGGCAGATTGGTTATTCTACAAATTCTTTCTCTCACTCTTCTTATCCCTGACAAAGGCCAATTACCCACCCAAATAAATGCTAAAATACGCTTCAGATAGGAATGATCAAAGAAGCTCACTCAGGCTACTGAAGAGAACAAGTCTACCTGGAACATTTTGGAATTATTTTTCTCCAAGACAAAGAAACCCAAAACACACACATCACACATTCCTGTGAGCTCCAGAGGAACTCTCTTGTCACATTAGCTGACCCCTGATTTCTAGCTTTGAATTCAACCATCTCAAGACATTACACCTGGAACTGCAGCAGCCACCTTGGATCCAAGAGGTGAAGTCAAAAGGTTCTTGTGCTGAGGGGAATGAAATGGAAGATGGTGCATAGTCTTCATGGTGTTATTAAGATGCCTGATCCAGGCCAGCAATGACTCACATCTAGAAATATTTTTACGTAAAATAATAAGCCCTTATTGTTTCAGCTACCCACATTTAACTGGGTATTCTGTTACTTACGGGGGGGGGGGGAAGCATCTTGAAAAATGCAATCTTCTTCCAAGATTCTACTTTTGTTGTTAAGTACCAAGTTGACTCTGACTAATAGCAACCCCTGTGGACAATGGAACTGAACTTCGCTCTACCCTGTGCCATCCTCATCATCTCTGATATACTTGATGCCATTGTGAAAGTCATTAAGTCAATTCTTCTTGTCATGGATCTACCGCTCCTTCGCTGACCCTCCCTGTTCCCAAGCATCCTGTCTTTTTCCAAATACTAGCCCCTCCTAACAACATGAGCAAAGTATGTGAGATTAATTTCACCATCCTTGCCTTGAAGGAGCACGCTGATTATACTTTCTCCAACACATATTTGTTTGTTCTTTTGTCTGGGATATTCCATGGATGGGACATTCTGTACTCTTCTCTAACACCACAACTCAAAGGCATCAGTTCAAACCAGAAGATGAATTCATTTACCTCGACAGTGGAAGCGGAGCATAGTTGCTTTGTAATGTTTGAAATAATCCTTTGTTCGGTCCTTAAATTTTCAGTGTACTAAATTTTCTCCTTACTGTCCTTCAAATTAGAGAGCTCTGGTGGCCTCGTGATAAGAAACTGTGCTGCAATCCCAAAGGCACGTGGTTTGAATCCTCCAGCTGCTCCACGAGAGAAGGATGGGTGGTCTCTTCCTGTGAGATTTACTGTCTCTGAAAACTTGTGGGAGGGTCAGCTCATTGGGTCGATTCCAACTCACAAAAATAACAACAGCCTTCAGGTAAGGTGCTCAGGTGGCTTGACGTGTTCAAGTCAGTGGTTTGACTTCACCAGCTCCTCTTTAGGAAAAAGATTGACAGTCTCCGGCCTCAGAAACCTAATCGAGAGTTCCCAGGAACTAAAACTGACTCACTGCCATTGTCTTTCAAGCATAGATGATAGTATCATGAAGCTCTGATGTATATATAACACATCGTAGCCTTATTTTGTACTGTTATAGTTTTTTGTTTGTTTTGGTTTTGTTTTTTGAGTGTCACTGCTACAAGATTGGTCCCAACCCTTGGCCATTAATCTTACTATTTGAACTACACCCTTCTTGGACGGCTGATGGAATTTCAGAGACTGGTGCTCTACAGCCAATATAACAGTATTAATCTAGTCTGTGACTGTAATGATACTACCAGGTTTAGAGTTTAGGAAATTGAGGCAGAAAATGAAGGCTGCTTCTCAAGAAGACAAAATGAATGTTAGTGGTTGCCTAGGGTTTGAGACAGTCTTTAGAGATCATGAAATGGTCTGTATTCTGACTATGATGGTGTTAAATAATTTTTTTGTGTGTTAAATAATTTAATTCATGTGTTAATCATAGACCTCTACATTTAAAAGTCAATTTTACTGTATGATATTTTTTAAAAAATAACTTATCCTGGTTTTGAAATTATCCCTAACTGCTAATTCACTGAATAGTCCAAACTGATTTGATCCTACAGTGTTGACAAAAGAGAAAGGGATGCTATAATCAGCTTTAAGAAAACAGGTGTCAGGTTGGGGAAGGAGACCATCTAGGTCTGGCTGCTGCAATTTGCAACAGTTGTTGGCTTCACTAGTAGATATACAGGAGAAGAGATTTTAATAGATCAAAGCTGTTATTTCTTAATTGCTGAGACTTCTCAACATTTTCTTGGACCAAGAATCAGAACCATTTCTCTGGGAAAAGTATCTCCCAGTCCATCTGCTGTGTCTGTTCTTTTCAATGACAAATATAAAAAAAAGTTAAAAACTCGTGCAAGCCAAGATGGAGTGACAAAGACTATGTAGCTTTCAATCACAGTTTCACCTAAGAGCTTAGGATAGTATGCCTGTTTGTGTGAGGTTCCTGTGTTGCCAGTTTCATTGGTAATGAATAACCTCCACATCCATGGAGAGTTTTATTAACTTGCGTTCATTAGACTCACTAAAACAGTCCCATTATTTGACCCCTCAAAAAAGTACTGCAATCACAGACCTCTTATGTCATACATCACCAATAGAACTCTGTCTTGGATGCTTGGTAGATAACTTCTTAGCACAAGGAATGCATTCTCCTGAGAACACACTGGGGCCTCCACATGACCCTTAAAACACTGACCTCTTTGAAACTAGGCCTGCAAGGTTCCATTAACTGAGGAAAACTCCAAGTTTCACAAATTCTTCTGAACTCTGGTTCTCATAAAGACTAAATGGAGAATCATCGGAAGACCCAAAATAGAATCTGTCACATTCCAGTTCTGTGATATCATGCAAAAATCCTGTGGAGGCATTAAGAAGAAGGAAGACAGATAATCTGGGGCTCTGCTTGATGTGATTTATTAGCTCCTAAAGACTCAAAGACCATGAAAATAATTCTCCTGTTCTATAAGATTAAATTATATGTACCTATTGGACTCTTAAAGTGAAAATAATAGTTAAATCCTAGGATCAGGACTAACAATAACTGAAGGCATTTGTGACTCCCAAACTTTTCCCCAGCCAACTCAGATACACCATCAGTCTCCCAGCCAATACAGTGATGGAGTCTGCAATTCAAGATTTCTGTCTAAAATGTAAAACAGCATTGACAGGGGATTTCAAATGGCCTTTGACGCTTCATGCAGCCTTCTTCAGTTCGTGCTGGTGAAAGTGTCCCATCTGGGCTGAGGGCAGCTCATGACCTCTGGAATCCTCAATATGTGATCCTCAAAGACAGCTGCCTTCTTCATAGTCTCTTCTAAATTAGCTGTGCATTTTCTGGGATCAACCACATCCTTGGAAGTTTGGCTGCAGCTCATCCAAGAAGCTTGGCCCTCATTCTGCCCTCTCCAGAGACAGCTGTGTGAAGGCTTCAGGAGCAATAATTCAGGCAGAGAGGGTCCTCTGTGGTCAGAAGAGCCCCAAATTTGTATAAGGTTTCACTTGAATATGCATTAGCTCTGGCAGTTTGGCAAAAGTAGAGGAGGAAAAATGTCCTAATTCCATGGGGTCAAATATCCCCTCTGAACGTAAAATGGAAACAATTAACTGACTCATGGAAAGGATTTTGTGATAAACCTGATGTCCTGGGGATACTTTCATTAAAGCACCTCCTCTTCTCATCACTCATCTCCCTTGTGTATCTCTAGAAAAATATCATTTTCAGGATTTAATAAAGACTTCTCTGTCAGCGACCCAAGTCAAAACCTCTAGAGAAACTGAAATATGGTTTGAAGCGTTCAGGTCCCTCAATCCCAATGAAACAGAGAAATAGAGAATGCAGGAACAAGATGTCTATAGGGAGCGGCCGAAAGGCAACGGCACCCTGCATTTAGAAAGGATTAAGAAACATCAGACCGGTGGGGATTTAGAAATACACTGTAAGTTAGGTGGTATTAGAAGTTATTATTTATTAGGTGTGACCATAGCACCGTGGTTGTGATTTTTTATTTATTGTTGTTGTGTGCCATCAAGTTGCCTGTGACTCATAGTGATCTTATGCACAATAGCTCTGAACCTTACCCTTTGCTGAACCAATCTCACCATCTCCAATACACCTATTTCTATTCCCCCGTTTACTGTGCCAATTCAGCTCACCTGGAGTCTTATTCTCCTGTGTAGTCTTTCATCCTTCCAAGCATCATATCCTTCTCCAAGTACTGGTAACCTCTTGGCAACATACCCAAAGTATATGAGATGGAGCTTCAGTATCCTTGCTTCCACACAATAACTTAATTTCACCCTCTGCAGGAAAGAGCGATTTGATCTCTTGGCAGTTCATACTCAAGAGTATGTTCAATACTCTTCAGCACCACAACTCAAAGGCATCAAAGTTTTTGTCATTAATTAGTCACTGTCCAGCTCTCTGATGCATAGCAAGTAATTGTGAAGACCACGGCCTGTATCTGGCACACTTTAGTCTCTAGACTGACATCATCACTCTTTAGCATTCTAAAGTGGTCCCTGACAACAGATTTTCCTACTGCAATTAATCTTTTGATATCCAGACTGCTGGTGCCCACAGTGTTGGGTTGTGGAACCAAGCAAACTGAAATTGTGAGCAATCTCAATCGCTTTTCCATCCATCATGGTGCTGCCAATTAGCCCAGTGGTGAGAATCTTGGTCTTCTTGATGTCGAACTTCAATCCTTATTGAAGACTACAGTCTTTGATCTTCTGCAGCAAACACTTCAGGTCCTTCTCGATTTCAACAAGCAAAGTGTTGTCATCAGTATAGTGTAGGTTGTTGGTGAATCTTCTACCAATGCTGATGTCACATTCCTCCTCAGAAAGTCCAGTATCCTAAACAATCTGTTCATTCAGACTGAAAAGATATGGAGACAGGACGCATCCCTGACACACCCTTTCCTGAGTTTGAACCCTGCAGTGTTTCCTTGCTCCGTTTTGACAACTGCTCCATATTCCAAGTATAGGTTTCACATGAGCACAATCAAGTGTTCTGGGATTCCCATTCTCCTCAAGGTTAGCACAATTTGTTGTGATCTACACAGTCAAATGACTTTACATAGTCAATGAAACACAAATAGACATTCATCTGGCCATCTGCCATTGGCAATGATGTTCCTAGTGCCAAAGTCTCTTCTAAGCCCAGCTTGTTCTTCTGTCAGTTCCCTGACAATGTACTGTTCTAGTTGGGTTTGGATTTTGCTAACATGTAATATTAGTGATATTGTTTGATAACTTCCACACTCTATCAGATCCTCTTGTTAGTGAATGGGTATAAATATAGATCTCTTCCAGTCAATTGGCCAGGTAGTTGTCCTTCAGATTTCTTGGTATAATCTGGTACATACGGTCTTTTGCCCCACTGATAGTCTGAAAGGAGAGGAAGTAAAGTTTGATAAGTCCTTTCTAATTGTAGAGGTTAATTGATGCTATTTTTTTAATGGTTGAAATGTTTTTAGGGATGATGTTTTCTAATCATAATAGGTCTAGGGTGGTTGATGCCAGATTAAGGCTTGTGTTCAGAACAGTCATGCCACTGCCAATCTGATTTTTTTAATTTAAGTCAAATTAAATTCTGAAGTACTTATCAGTGAAATGATGTCTAGCATTTTCTTCTAAATACTCCAGCAGAAAAAGGAAAGAAATTAACAAAGAAATGATGGTGGAGTGAGAGAGAAAACAAAATTACCAAAGTGTCAATATTTATGGAGGCTGTATTATTGTTATCTGGGGTTTCATCACACTACTTTCTCTTTGTGTGTGTTAGAAACTTTTCATAACAAAAATTATAAAGAAAAAAAGGAGAAGTCAGGCCCAGGAACACTAGAGGCAGCCAGTGCATCACTTCAAAAGAACAGCAGATCTGAGGATCAATGTTGCCTGTCTGCTTGAAGCAGGGACAACCAGAGGGCCACAATCCCTCAGTTATACAGCTTAACTGTATACTGTTACTTGAGAGCACGTTAAAAGTTTTACATCAAATGGGATTTCTCAAACAGGATCCAAGAATCATCTCTTTAAGAATCAACAAGGTTCATGGGGCCTTTTTTCTTTTTCCTGTGATTTGAATGAAAGTTTACAAAACAAAATGATTGTCCATGCAACCATTCATACTCATTTTGTTTTATACAGTTAATTACAATACCCAGAAAGTAACTACACCCTTCTCACGTCCCCCATGTGAGAAGAGTCTCAGTCCCATGAAACCTTCTATTCTTCTCTCCTACCCCTTCCTGCCTTCTGAGCTGCATCCCTGAGCAACTGATGCCCTTTTAATCTTAGTTGGTGAGTTAGTCTAAGGAGTGTCTCTCTGTGTGACTCTTCATTTTACAGGCCTGTGTTTTGCTGACAGTTGAGACAAGGGAGTGAGAGTTTTGTTCCAGAGTCAAAGGGTCACTAAGGGTCACAGTCCTGTGGTCCCACCAGTCCCTGTTGGGTCAGTAAGCCTGACCATTGTTATTCTTTTAGCTTTGTTCTACAGTTCTCATCCACTCTATCAAGGACTTTCTGCTACAGTCTTGCTAAGAATGGCCAGTGGTGGTAGCTGGATATCATCTAATACTTCTTGTCTCAGTGTCTTTGAGATTGAAGTTTGTATTATCCCTTAGTTCTTGAGACTGCTTTTAGAATTCGTTCTGCTAAGACTTGTAATGTCAGCTATATGTTGACTCAATTTTGTCCCAAATGCTTGACCTGCTTTATAAATCCATGATTTCTGGCATCAACAACTCCTCCTTTGTTCAATTCCCCAGCTCCTCTATGTCCCTTGGGTTCAGTGGTTTGCTGGAAGGTCTCTTAGAGACTCAGACCTGTCAGGGGAATGATTCAAATCACTTTAGGTATGCAGGATGGCTTTGCAGAAACTGGTGAGCGATGGGCCAGGATCCTGTAGACTGTCAGTTGTGGTGTAGCTGATGGCAACTGTGGGTGATGAAGGCTGGTGTTTGAGTCTGATGAATGGTGGGCCAGGATCCTATAGACTATTAGTTATTGTGCAGCTGGATGATGTGTCCCAGGGGAGTAAGCATCTCAAAAGAGTGACAAAGACGGGCACTGAGTTCCCAAGAGCCTCTAGTAGGGATGCCTGTATCCCATCCTAATCATCTCCCCTTAATACAATAAATACTTACAGCACAAAATAAAAAGTTAATGATTGGCTAGAGAAGACATCTGAATGCTAAATCTTAGACACTTGAACTTTTTTCTATACATAGTTGCTTTTTTCCCCTACTTCTTTGTTCCAGACAGGGAGAGGCCAATAGTTGTGCCTTGGTTGGCAATTTGAACTGGGTTTAGTGTTAAATAATTAGTCTTGGTCTCTAGGTCACAGCTATTAAAGGAAAAATCTGCATTTAGAAGATTCTCATTATTTATTGTGCACTTTAATATTTTTCATATGCATGGATAAGGGGGGAAATGTCCACTAAACTCTTATCAAGTATGTGCAATAAGTCTATGGAAATAGATTTTTTTTTCGTTTCAGAAATGAAAGATTGGGATAGACATGTACAAAGCGTAGGATAACAGGCAACTTGTTTGGAAAAGGTCTGAATCTGAGTGGGGAAGGGGGACCAGAAGTTTAGGGGAATAGCTCACCCTCCATACCATATGAGAGTCAGGATTGTTTTAAACAATATTTAAGGATTAGCTAAATTGGAAAGAATGTATGTCTATGAAAGTCCCCCAGCAAAGAAATTCTAGGTCTCCAAAGCAGCTAGATTGAAGACAGAAACAGTGGCAACGAAAGTAATTTCAACTGATCTTTGAGAAGGATGTTTTGCAGCTTCAAAACTAAATAATCAAACAAAAATTAAACAGACAGCAAAACAATTAAAATGAGAGAAATGAAGGAAAACTTGAAAAAACTGAGCCTGTTAACATGTTGCACCAAATAAGGTAAAAAAAAAAAAAATGTGTTTCTAAGCACGGTCGTCAATTAAAAGTGTGCGGCAACGTGTTAACAGAACAGCAAGCAACAAATGCTGGCGAGGTTGTGGAGAAACTGGAACCCTGATTCACTGTTGGTGGGAGTGTAAAATGGTGCAACCCCTGTGGAAAGCAGTATGGCGCTTTCTCAAAAAGTTGCAAATAGAGATACCATTTGACCCAGCAATTCCATTACTGGGAATATGCTCCAAAGAAACCATAACTGCCACCCAAGCAGATTATATGCACACTCAAGTTTATCATGGCTTTGTTCACAATAGCAAGGAGTTGGGAACAACCCAAGTGCCCATCAACAAACGAATGGATAGAGAAGCAGTAGTATATTCACACAATAGAGTACTACGCTGCATTGAAAACCAAGGAACTCATGCAATATTATTCAAAATGGGTGACCCTGAAGGACATTATGCTCAGTGAAGTATCTCAGTCACAAAAGGACAAATACTGCATGGTGCCACTGTTGTAAAACAGGACTGATACTGGGCTTGGGGGGGAGACTGAGAAAGATGGGTTCAGTAATATACACTGCATTGAAACAGATGAAGGGGAAACTATTTAAAATGGATATGTGATTAGGTATTATTCTCATGACAGGAGTCCTAAGGGAAGGCTGTGTAGTGGAGTGGACCTGGGGGGG
>NW_006399835.1:14081203-14082430 GCF_000299155.1 Elephantulus edwardii | reverse complement strand
AAAAGCAAAAAACTGAGCCTGATAGAAATAAGTGTCAGTCATAAGAGACTGAATGGAAGACAGCTAACCAGCTTTAAGCCAGGGATTCATAAGTTGGAAGTGATTTTCAGGAAGAACTATTTTTAAAAAAATATGAAAAATAACATTTCCGTCATAAATATTTACTTTAATCTGGTTTTCTTTCCACTTGAGTAAATTACTATAAAATCTAATGAAGTAAAGTAAAATTAAGCTGTAGTTATGATGGAAAAAATCCTTTTTTATATAATAAAGTCTTTTTACATTATATTCTGCTTATTGTTACTATTTTAGCATTATCATGATTATTATTTTGGTAAGTATATAGGTAATAAAATAGTTGTCCAGTAATAAGGATTTTTGCATTCTGAATGTTGTAATGTAACCCATAGTGAATACTGAACTCTAATCTTTTGTGGTAAATGTTTCAAGTCTTCTTTACTTTCTGCAAGCAAGGTATTATCTTCACAACACAGCCTGTTATGAGCCTTCCTCCAGCACTGATGCCACATTCTTTTTCATATAGTTCTTTGAGAAAAAGCATTTGCTCTGCATACAGATTGAACAAATATGCAGAAAGGATCCAACCTTGACACATGCCTTTTCTGATTTTACACCATGTTCTGTTTGAACAACTGCTGCTTGGTCAATGTATAAGTTTTGTGTGAGCATGATGGAATGCACTGGGATTCTCATTCTTCTCAATATTATCAATAATTTGTTATGATCTGCACAAATGTCTTTGTAAAATTAATAAAACACAAGTAACTATTTTTGTAGTGTCTATTTCAGTCAAGAGCCATTTGACATCAGCAGCGATCTTCCTTGTAACACAGCCTCTTCTGAATCCAGCTTGAATTTCCAGCTCTTCTCTGTTGATGTAGTGTTCTAAGGATGTCTTTAATAATTTTGCCCAAGATTTTACTAACATGTGATATTAAGGATATTATTCAATAATTTTCACAATCTGTTGGATCCTCTTTTTTTGGGAATGGGGATGTATTGAATACCTTCAGTATGTGTTACATCTCAACACCAAGAGAACAAAAATCCTCACCACTGGACCAATAAATAACATGATAGATGGAGAAAAGATTGAAGTTGTTAACAGTTTCATTTTACTTGGATCCTGTGATGTTATAAGAAGGCGTCACTGGGCAAGGTCACCTCGGATAACAGCAAAGGAGTCGTCTTCCAGGTCAGACACAG
>NW_006399835.1:14069504-14078005 GCF_000299155.1 Elephantulus edwardii | reverse complement strand
CAACAAATGCTGGCGAGGTTGTGGAGAAACTGGAACCAATATTCACTGTTGGTGGGAGTGTAAAATGGTGTAACCACTACAGAAGGCTGTATGGCACTTTCACAAAAAGTTGGAAATAGAAATACCACTTGACCCAGCAATCCTGCCACTGGGAATATACTCCAAAGAAACCATAACTGCCACCCAAGTAGATATATGCACACCCATGTTTATTGTGGCTTTGTTCACAATAGCAAAGAGTTGGAAACAACCCAAGTGCCCATCAACAAATGAATGGATAAAGAAGCTGTGGTGTATTCACACAATGGAATACTATGCTGCATTGAAAAACAAAAAACTCATGAAATATTATACAAAATGGGTGACCCTGGAGGACATTATGCTGAAAGAAATATCTCAGTCAAAAAGGACAAATACTGCATATTGCCACTGTTGTAAAACAGGACTGACATTGGAGTTGGGGGGAGACTGAGAAAGATGGGATAAATTATGTATACTGCATTGAAACAGATGAGGGAGGGAACTGTTTAAAAGGGGTATGTGATTAGATATTACTGTCATGACAAGAATACAGAGTGAAGGCTACATAGTGGAGTGGACTTGGTGGGAGGGGTTGTGTAACAATGAAAGAATTTTTCTTTTACTTTTCTAAGAGTGAACTGGGGGGAAAGGTGAGTAGGGAGAAAAGTGCAACAACGAATTAATGGAAGTCCAAAGTCTCTGTAAACTTTCATTAAATTTAATAATTAAAAAGAATTTAATTTTTTTTTACTTTTCTACTAGTTTATTTACAAAATATGAACACATTATTTTCAAGAACAAATTCTTTCAATTTCCCTTATCCCACACCCAACAAATTGTACAACCCCATGATTTTTTTTACAACCCCATCATTAATCCCTTCCTCCCTCACCCACATGGTTTACTATTGATCAGCACCTTCTAAATCACCAATTGCTGTGCAGTGAACGTAAAAGAAAGTGCTCACCGGACTAGAGAGACTGTGGTAAGGAGGAGCCTGACAGAGCTCTGGAGACATTGCTAGAGTTAAAGGTTTTGCTCGCTAAGTTATTGAATGTAGAGCTGTCTTGTGATTGTTATGAGACAAAGCTTGCTGCACAATTGAGGAAATGAGCAACTTCTTGCATTTGTCTTGCTAGACGGGACCTGGACTTTCACTTGTTGATTTAGTAGCTGTCTGAACGGAATTGAGAAATTGTATCTTCTTGTTAACCTGGCTTGGGATTACTGTTCACTGAAACTGGATTTACACTGTATGGAAACCTTTGCTTTCTCTTTGCCCTCCCCCTAACCTATTTCCCTAATAAACCCCACAACTATGAGTGAAAGGAGATTCTGTAAAGTCCATTGGTCATTTCTGATGAATTTTGGACCAAGTAATTAACAGAAGTAGGTGCAGGAGTGAGGGGGAAACTATATCTGACGTTATTGGGATCAGTTTGTTTTTTAAATTTTGTTTTATTTCATGCTTTCTCTCCTTCCCCGCCCCCACCACCTTTTGTTGTATGCTGTTGAGTTAGATCCAGCTGGCACAGGAGAAGACGGCCATCCTTCTCCAGCAGAGCATCTGGTGGATTCGAACCATGTGCCTTCATTATTACAATGCAGCTTCTTGCCAATAGGCCACCAGAGCTCCCTGTATAGGGATCAGTATTATACTGTAGATGTTGTTAATGAGGACAGTCCCCCTTTGTGGAGTTAGAAGAGGTCAGACTCAGCCTTCCCCTCCCCTCACTGCATTTGCTCCTTTTACAGATCTACAGTCAACACTCATGGTAGCAGAAGTCAAGAAATCAAAAGGAATGTTGCGCTGGGGAAATCTACTGTCAAGGACCTCTCCAAAATTCTAAAGAACAAAGATGACCATTTAAAGACTAAGATTTGCCTGATCCAAGTCATGGTATTTTCAATTGCTTAGTATGCATTTGAAAGTTGGACAATGAATAAGAAAGACCAAAGAGGAGTTAGTGCCTTTGGATTGTGATGTTGATGATGAGCATTGAATATATTATGCACTTCCAAAAGAGTAATCAAGTCTGTCTTGAAGAAAGTGCAGCCAGAGCTTCCTCTGAGTCAAGGACAGTGAAATTTTTTTTCTCACTAACTTTTGGCATATTTCCAATAGGAACCAGTCTTCAGGGAAAGCATCATGCTGGAAAAGATAGAGGATCAGTGAAAGAAAGGATGACCCATAACAAGATAGACTGGTACAGTGACCACCAGAAGTAAAAGCAATAAAGAGATCACGAATAAGGTACAGGATAGGACGAAGCTCAGGTCTATTGTTCATAGAGCCGCTAGGAATCATAGTCAACTTGGTGGCACCTAACAACAGCAACAGAACATTTGTCATTACAACAATTCTTGCATGTACAATTCAGAGACATTAAGGGTATTCAAATAGTTCAGCCCATCACCATTAATCATGACCACATTTTCCCATCATCCTTATCAGAAGCTCAATATCTCCTAAGCATATACATTTCTGTCTTCCTGCTAGACTATGAGCTATTTAGAAGCAGGGCCTGGCTTTTATTTACCTCCAGGTTTCCAAGGTCTGGCACATCGAAGGGATTTTATGAACATTTTTTTTCTTCTGTTCAGTAATTAAAATGGTATCTCAGGACTGGGTGTATATATCCACATGTATACAGACTATAACGGTAATTGAAAACAAATGCAAGTGGGGACTGAAGCAGAAGGGAAGGTAAGGATAACTACAGCGAATAAAGAGGAAAATAATAATAAATCATTAGCATTCCCAGCCCGTGAACTCTATCCCCAGATTTTTATCAGATCACAGAACCAATTCACATTTTGTGTTTTATCTGTCATTTACCATACCCCTTATTACTATAAAGACATTTCCTTTTCTCTCTCCTGGGCAAAATTTCTCTTGTTCAAAAAGAAATTAGGAAGTCAACTCAAAGGAGCCCTGGCAGGACAATGATTAAGTTCTTGGCTGGTCACCAGAAAGGTCAATGATTCAAATCCACCAACTACTCCATGGGAAAAAGAAGAGGTAATCTGCTTCCGTAAAGATTACAGCCCTCAGAACCCCTAGGGGTCAATTCTAACTCTGTCCCGTAGCACCATTAAGAGACAGAATCAACTCACAGCAATGTGCAGTACTACTCAAAAGAGCCTACAAAAGCATATGTAGAGAAGCTAGACAGTAAAGTCAAAACATTAGCATCAGTTCTATTCTTAGTGTTTCAGTTACTAACTTTGCATATGAAATTAGATTTGCATTTCAAGTGAATGTGTTTGCTGCATTTGAAATTTTCCTGGCCTGTGGTACAGCAGAGTTGAGCTTCTCCAGGTTCTACAAATTGGGAGGAATTTGTCTCTGGTGTCTGTAGAACTGAAGGGCATAATTAGCATTTCTGAGAAACACTCAAGTAAAATTAGGAAAATTTAATTCAATTAGATTATTGGCCTTCCTTTATTTGGACAAAGGCAGAGCTTAATCAAGACTGCTCCCTAGGGCAGCATCAGCCTCGGGAGAAGCTGCACGTAGTAGAGTGACATTCACAGTGTCACCTTCAAGGCACCTTAACCGACTTGAGAACAAAACAAAACTAATAAAATTTGGAAACCTATTTGACAGAGAGATATGTTTTGTGAAACTATTTTATGTATATTAAATACCAGGAAAAAATACCACATGTTGGTAAAGATGAGAAGCAAACAGCTGCCTCCTACATTGCTAGTGGGAGTATTAAATTATTTTGAACAATTGTTTTCCAAATCTAGACATAAATATAAGCTATGACCAAGCAAACTTTCAGATATTTAAGAAAACAGTTGCCACCAATGCAACTCCAGCTCATTGCAAACCATGTGTCAGAGTAGACCTGTACTGCATAGGGTACTCAGTGGCTGATTCTTAAGAATCACCAGACCTTTCTTCTGAAGCATTTCTAGGTGGGTTTGAGGCTTCAGCCTTTTAGTTAGAAGCTGAGTGTATTACCTGTTTGCACCATCCAGGATCTCAATGGCTTAAGATACTAAGGGGGGAAATACTGCAGGAGAAGGCTTTTCCAAAGAGCTCTCATGGAAAGCACTAGAAAAAAACTTTTACTGGCATATCATTAAACTAACTAATTACAATTACTGGGTCTGAAACCCTTTTGGTCACCCTGAGTCATTTGTCTACCCTAAACTTAGGAGAAATGTAGAAGATAGTAAGAGAGAAACGTGCTGGGCAGTTCAAAATATTTGTCACAGATACTAGATTCTGGGCTTTGAGATAGTTTCAGTGTTTTGGCTGTGGTAGACAATTCTGAGAACCTTTTACTCCTGTAAGATTCTTATGAAAAGTCCTTGGAGTAAAATTCCTGAATCAATGGTCATCACACAGATATCCTATGGTTCTTTCTACATGTTCTTTATTTCCAAGAAGATTGTGACAAAAAATAACTTCATAAGGAAGACTATAGCAGGAGAGGCATCTATGTGCTAAATAACATGCCTCTGGAACTTGGACAAATGTTGATAGTTGTAGAGGGGCTTCAGGCCTTTTGTTCACAGGATTTCTATGAGTCATGCTCCACTTGAAGGCAATCAGTAACAGTCCATATATTAATTGAATAACTATTTCTTTATTTCTTACTATGTGTCAAGCACTATATTCATCAGCACATGCCACACAGCTAGGAAGTCAACAGTGTCTAAATCCAGATCCATCTGAAAGCACATCAAAAGGCATTGCTTCTGTTAAGATATCACATGGATTTTGTGAATGGGCAGATAATCTTGAAATACATGTATCAATTTTTCTAGAATTATTGCAGCATTTTCAGTTACCCAAATTCTTACTGTACCGTCATCATTGCCCTCGCTCACCCTTCTTACATGGCAAAAGAATTGTGCCAGGTGGAAGAGACTAGAGGAGGGGATGTGCCAAGAGCCAAGGTAGCAGAGTGTGCAGAAACCTTGGGGTGTCTTGGGAGAGAAGACTTCAGTGCATGGAGCATTAAAGTGTAGGCCAAAGCTTTTTATTAGAACACTGGGATGAGAAGGGGAAAGATGAAGCTAAAATGAAGGTAAAAAAAGTAAAGATAGATTTATTAGAAAGTTACATCCCAATATGATGGACCTCCCTCCTTGAAAGGAAATAGGGAGGAGAGGCAGCATGCAAATGAGGTGAGATTCTATTTATCGTCTCCTTCTTGAGGCTGGAGTCTGGACCAATGAGATAATGCCATGGAGAGTTCAAAGTTTAGTGGGTGGTCCTTATTCTGGTCCCTGTTCTCTGACATGATTCACACACCCAAAACTCCACTGCTTCAGACGTCGCATATGTGCCCAGAATGCTAATTCTATGTCAGTATTGGCTTTCTGGTTCTGATAGCTCAATTTTCCCAAGCATATACTTCTATTTTTTTTATCTTTTGGGTTCTAAAAATCTTAATAAAATTATTCTTTCTCATTCAAAAACTTTCTTCAATTCAAGTATACAGGTACAATCTAGGCTGATGCATCACCAGTCACAAGAGACTTAACTTTGATTCTGTGAACTTTGCTTGGCTGGAGTGAGAAAGCATTCAGACTCATTCCTCAGAGCCATTGAAGGGATCAAATGTGGTGACTGAGGGACAAGGGGACTAATGTGCTTAATAAGTGATTGACGTTTTAGAAAAATCAATGTGGTGAGATCTACTAGCCTAGTGGGTAGCACCCCTCCGGAAGTTTGAAACTATCAGGTGCTCTGAGAGGGAAAGATGGGCAATTTCCTGGCATCTAGAAACTCGCTGGAGGGTTAGCTGTGAGTTGGGTCCAAATCAACTAGAGTGAGTGTGAGTTTGGGTTATTTCAAAAGAACATGTGCTTAGTTCTCCTTGGCCACATTGTGGATATTGTTGAAATGTGTATAAATTGAGAAGCCATTAGGAGGCCTACTAAGGAAAAGTTTGGAATATTTAGGAATGTATTTTCATCACATAATCAGATTATGTAAAATTCTTGGCATTGAGTCTCTAGGCATGTGGTTTGAAGCCGCTAGCTGCTCTGTGGGAGAAGGATGGGCAACCTCCTCCCATGTGATTAGCTGCCTTTACATTTACAAAAACAAATTAGACATGATAATTGCCCTCAAGGAACTAGTATCCATAGATATTGATGTTGTTAGGTGCTGTCAAGTTGAGTACAATTCATAGTGACCCTGTGCACAACAGATCTGAACCCCGTAATATCCTATGCCATCTTCCCACTTCCTGACGCACTAGACTCCATTGATGTAGTCATTGTCAACTCACCTGGTTGAAGGTCTTCCTCTCCTTCACAGACCTTCCACCCTTCCAAGTATCATGTCCCTCTCCAAGGAATATCCTCTTCTAGCAACATGTTGTTGTTGGTGGTAAGTGCCATTGAGTCATAGACAACTCATAGCAACCCTATGAACGAAAGACCTGAACAATTGTATAACTTTCGTCGTTTTTCCATGTTCTTAGAGTTTCCGGAGGCAAGCTATTTCAGAAGTGGATGCCGCTCTGGATTCCAAGCTTTTTTTAATCCAGCAATGTAGTCAAACCAAAAAGCAAATTCACTGCTGTCAATTTGATTCTAATTTACAGCAACCCTTAGAGACAGGGTGGAACTGTCACAAAGAGTTTCCAAGGTCATCATCTTTATGGAAGCAGATTTCCAGATATTTCTCCCTTGAAATGGTTTTGCAGCAGACAAGAAAACAATAGGAAATAAACTTTTAAATACTCTGTAATACCTTTAGTAGAGAGCTCTGGTAGCCTGGTCGTAAGGTATCGTCCTGCCAGCCGAAAGGCACCAGGTTCAGATCCGTCAGCTTCTCTATGGGAGAACGATAATAATCTCGATTTACTGCCTCTGAAAACTTGGAGGGTCAGCTGTTAAGTCAGTTCTGACTTCATTGTACACAACAAAAACAGTAGGCTGAAATGAATACTTCTCTAACAATCTTCTAGAAAGAAAAATGTGTCCTTTTAGTCCAGAAGGACGACTGAAAGTCACCTCTTCAGGCTCAGGCTAATGCCCCTTATTCTCTTAATCTATAGATATAATTGTGGGGGGGAATGAACCAAAACCAAACACAAAACGCTTGATTATCAACCTGAAACAATTTGTTGATGTTTGTCTTTCCACTCTGCAATCTGTAGCTAAGATCCACTCCTTTACCTTAACAATATAGATAAGATTTCTGACTTTGTAACAAAAATTACCTTTTCAGTGACTGTTGTTTGCTGTTGTGTACTAGTCAGAACAGACCCATAGTTGACCCTCCAGTGGATTTTCAGAGGCAGTTAATTACACAGGAGGAGATTGCCCATCCTTCTCCTGCGGAACAGCTAGCAGCCTCGAACCATGTGCCTTCGACATTGCAGCACAGTTTCTTGCTAGTAGGCCACCAGATCAACCTTTTGCAGTGACTGCTGTTGTTAAGTTGTTAAGTGCAATCAAGTCTTAGGCGACTCATAATGACCCTATAAACGAAAGTCCTCGACACTTGCATGACTTTCATCCTTTCTCCAGGTTCATAGGTTTCCGGAGGCAAGCTATTTATGGAAGTGGATGCCATTCCTGCTTCCAATTTCTGTGACTAGGAAGAAAAATCTTAACTGAATTATTTCCAATTGTGCTTTGAATCAGACTTTACCCAATTTGTTTTCCTCTTTACATGAGGTATTGAATAAAACGGACTTTCTTAGTGAAGTATCTTTCCTCTTAGTTCAGATCAAGAAGGCTGAAGTTCAGGCAGCATCAGGGGCTTCTTCCTAATAATTTTTCGTTTTGCTAACAATTCCTGTTTTGAGTGATCTAAAAGAGCTTTCAGGAAGTTCTGGTAGCCTAGTGGTAACGAGATGCACTGCCAATCCAAAGGCAGACAGTTGAAATCAGCTGTTCCCCAGAAGAAAGATGGACACTCTCCCCTGCTGCCTCTGAAAACCCACTGGAGAATCAGCTATGAGTCAGTTCTGACTCAACTGCATACAACAGTAACAAAAAAAGAGCTTTCAGGTGCAGAGATTAAGAGCCTTCAGGCCCATGTGCAGAGGTAAGAACAGTAACTGCTGAAAAAACTTCTAGAGAGCAGCCAAGAGGAGGCACCACAGGACGTGTCCCACGATGACGAATCACCCAGTGAGATGGACTTTATGTTTTAAGACGAACCTCAGAGTGTCTGACTTCTGATGACTAAAGCATCTAACCAGATAGATACCATCTCGAAAATCAGCTCTGTGCACCTCCTGATTTGCACAGTATCTCCTCTTCTAAAATAATCCAACCTTTCTCTTCGAAACTGGAATTGAGTCATAGCCATCCAGTCCAAACTGACTCAGAGCCGACCCTCCAGTGGTTCTGAGACTGATGACTGGAAGAGACTTTCCACATTTCTCCCTGGAGTGGATTTGAATTGTCTGCCTTTGGTTTGGCAGTACAAATCCCTACTCAGTAAACATGATCCCTTCCCCATATCCTCAACCTAATATATATATATATAT
>NW_006399835.1:14059091-14069404 GCF_000299155.1 Elephantulus edwardii | reverse complement strand
ATATATTCCCTCAAAACTTCCCTTCCTGGAGATAGATTTGGGACGCCCATATCCCATCTCCTAAACACCAGTACACAACAAATTTGCTATTTCCATTCCAACTCCTGTCTCCAAGATTAGTTTTTTCCGGTGGCAGACAACAGAAACAGAGTTTTCCAGTAACAGATTTGAATCACTGACCTTTTAATTAGCAGATTAGCATTCTAACTACTGTGTTACAAGTGTTTCTGAAATAGACTCAAGCAACAAGTAAATTTACAAAATCAGTCTAATTAACCTACCTTTTTTGATTTCTTGTTTACTGCTACTATGGATTGAAGACAGAACAGAAACCTGTGTTACATAGATGACACAACTTTGCTTGCAGAAAACGAAGACTTTAAGTACTGGATACCAGTAAAATTAAATAACTGACAATTTCGGTCTTCTCCCCACCTACTATTGTCAGGATTTTTGTTTTCTTGATGTTGGGATGTAGTCTATATTGAAAACTGTAATCTTTGATCTTTCACAGTAAGTGCTTCAAGTCTTCTTCACTTTCTGTAAGCATGGTTGTGTGATCTGTATAACACTGATTGTTGATATGTGTTCCACCAATCCTGATGACACATTTTTCTTCGTAAAGTCCAGTTTCTCAATGATACACATAACATACAGATTGAATAGATGTGGAGAAAGGATACAACCCTTATAAACATGTTTCCTGATTTTAAACTATGTAGTGTTCCCTTGTTCTGTTCAGATAATGCTTTTTGCTCTATGTAAAGGTTTTACATGAGCACAATTAAGTGTTCTGGGATTCCCTTTTTTTTCAATGTTAGCCATAGTTTGTTATGATCCACACAGCCAAATGCCTTTGCATCATCAATAAAACACAAGCAAATATCTTTCTGATGTTCTCTGCTTTCAGTCAAGATCCACCTGACATCAACAGTAATAGCTGTCATCTCATAATCTCTTTGAATCAGCTTGAATTTCTTGCAGTTCCCTGTCAATGCACTGTTTTTAAATAATCTTCACCAATATCTTGCTTTCATGTGGGCCAATTGGCAGTACCATGAGAGATGGAAAAGAGATTGAGGTTGTTAACAATTACAGCTTGCTCAGCTCCACAATCAGCAATCTTAGCACCAGTAGTCAGGATATCAAAGGTGAATTGCACTGGGAAAATCTGCTGTAAGGGAATTCTCCAGAGTACGAAAGAACAACATTGTCAGTCTGGAGACAAAGTTGTGCCTGATCTAGGCCATGGTCTTTGCTATTACTTGATATGCATCAGAAATCTGGACAATGACTAGGGATGATAGAAAGAGAATTGATGCCTTTGAGCTGTGGTGCTGGACAATAGTATTGAATATACCATGGACTTCTAGGAGAACAAACAAGTTTGTCCTGGAGAGGGTGAAACAAGGTTGCTTTTGGGAGGCAAGGATTCTGAAGCTCCATCTGACATAATTTAGGCATGTTGCAAGGAGGGACCAGTCCTTTGAGAGGGACATCATTTTGGGTAAGGTAGAAGAACAGCACAAGAGAGGCAGACACCATGAGATGGATTGACTCAGTGATTGGTAACGCAGACACCATGAGATGGATTGACTCAGTGATCGGTAATGGGGGTAGGTGTGTCAGAGACAATACTGTTGGCTCAGGATAGAACAGAGTTCACAGATGTTGTACACAGGCTCACTATGAGTCACAAGCAACTCAACAGTACATAACAACAACAAGTATTCCCTTGCTCTGTTCACACAATAACTTCTTTGTCTGGGTATAGGTTTCACAAGAGCACAATTAAATGTTCTGGGATTCTCATTCTTGTCTATGTTAGCCATAATTTATTATGGTCTACAAAATCAAATGCCTTTGTATAGGCACTAAAGGACAGATAGACATTCTTCTGGTATTCATTGCTTTTAGCCAGGGTCCACTTGACATCAGCAATGATATCCTTGGTGCCATGCCTTTTCCATGTCCAGTTTGAACTTCTAGAAGTTCTCTATGTACTGTTTTAGCTATTTTTTAATGATCTTCAGCAGTATTTTGCTTGTATGTGCTATTCATGCCATTGTTGATAATTCCCACATTCTGTTGGATCACCTTTCTTTGAAAGTGGAAACAAATATCCTGGCATAAACTAGTGAACATGTCCAGTGCTGCATCTATTCATCAAAACATGTCAATTGGTATCACATCAATTCTTGGGACCTTATATTTTGCCAATACTTTCAGTGCAGCTTGTACTTCTTTCTTTATTACTGTTGGCTTTTGATCTTATGGTACTTCTTGAAACATTTCAGTGTTGGTCAGTTCTTTTTGATATAGTGATTCTGTGTACTCCTTCCATCATATTTTGATGCTTCCTGAATCATTCAAGATTTTGCTCATAAGATCTCTCAGTATTGCAGCTTGAGTCTTGAAATTATTTTTCTGTTCTTTCAGTTTGAGAAATGTTGAGTGAGGTCTTCCCCCTTTTCCTCCAATTCCAGATCTTTGCACATTTTGTTATAATTGCTTTGTCTTCATGAGCTTCATGAGAAATCTTTTATTTCAGCATCTCTTTCCTTTGTTTTGGCTTCTTGATATTTTAGTGCAATTTTCAGAATCTCTTCTACCATCCATCTTGGTTTTTCCTTTATCTTCTTTCTCTTTAATGGCCTTTTTGCATTCTTCATGGATGATATCCTTGATGTCATCCCACAACTCATCTGATCTTCTATCATTGGTGGTCAATGCTTCAAGCCTAACTCTTTTTAGTTGTTGTTGTTTTGTTACATTGTATATTTATACAATAAAAACACACACAAAGCAAATCAAAAGCTTAAATACGGACACTCTGAAGTACAATAATACTCCAGTTACAGAACGAGTCATGAGAGTTGACGATAAATACTGACTGGAAACAAATATTTGGCAATACTATCTCAGACAAGGATCTCATAACAAAAGTTTAAAGAATACTCCTGGGCCTCTACAAGAAAAAGACTGATAACCCAATTACAAAATGGATAAAAGACATGGAAAGAATTTTCAGAGTAGAAGATATTAGAATGGCCAACAGACACACAAAGAAATGCTCCAAATCACTGGCAATAAGAGAGATCCAAATCAAAACCACAATGAGATAACATCTCACTCCAGTATAGTGATGGCCACGTTTAACAGGACAGAAAGTAGTAAATGTTGGAGAAGATGTAGTGAGATAGGAACTCTTATCTATTATTGTTGGTGGGACTGTAAATTGGTACAAGCCTATTCTTAAAAAATAATTTTTCAATTCCAGTGGAATAGAAGTCCAGTGGACTTGTTTAAATTTTGTTCAACGTCAATTTGAACAGTAGTCAAATAAATCATGTGCTGTTGAGTCTTAGAAGGGAAGTAAGAAGAAGCCCAACATTATGCACTATGGAAACAGGCATCACGGAGGGAGGAGGAGAAAAGTACATTTAGGAAAGAGGAAGTAGGCAAGATCAAAAGACAGGAGTTTTAGCTACAGAGCAGGAACTCAAAATCTTGCGATAAAATCTAACTGCCTTAAGTGGCAATCTCAGTTGGTGACCAGTGGTGGCAGGCAAGAGATCTATCATTTAAATACTCCTTCAAAACAGGACTAGTGGTTACCGGATAACCATCAGCTGTGATCTTCTTGGAGCTCTCCCTTGATCGAGCTGAGGCCACACTCTTCGTGGACAGTCCTCAACTAATGACTGAGCAAAGGATTATGATGACAGGTTCTTACCCTTCCCACCCAACAAGGCAATCTCAAACTGACTAACTTGCTGGGCCACCAGTGAAAAGTGCTACAGTCTTCTGACTATCCAGCCCCTCAAATCTTGCTGACGGACTATTCCCTGTCCGCCTTCCTAACCCCCTTTACAGGTGTCACTAAGGTCAGGATAAGGGTCAGAGGGATTGTGCTACAGTCCTAACTCCATTTTACCAACTGCTTCCTAGAGGATTTACCTATGGAGCTGTAAAAAGAACAAGGGCCGTGTGGGGACAGCCATATCTGACTTTTACCAACTTCATAAAGGGGAATTGTCCCTGTCACACGCAACATCAACAATACAAAAGCAATTCCCATGAGGTCACAGGTCCCCCATACTCCCACACCTCTCCCAGCACTAATCTCACTGCTTTACCAGGTCCAAAATCTGAATATCTCAAGTATTCCTTCACTATCTTCAGATCTGAATTAAGTAACTTTAAAACATAAGTTATTTTAACCTCCAAGTAAAATTTTGTAATCCCCTTTTGAAGTCACATTAGCTATTTTATATAAATAATTTCTTTGAGCATGGTAATTATTCTTTGCTAAAACTACTTTTTTCCAAACTCCTTTTTTTACAGTTGAACAAATAACAAAATAAATTTATGTTTTAAATAAAATTTGAAAAGCAACATATAGTAGTAAAAATAATCTCTAATAGTATTGCTACTAATATTTTGGTTTCAGATCTTTCTCATTTTTCTCTCAAATGTACTCATATGCACCTTCAACACTTAACCCACACACCACATCTCACCTCTACCTATGTAAATGTACTTCAACCCAAGTAATTCATACAAGTAAAGGGCCTTGAAGTTGACAGGTGGCAAAGTCCTTGAAACCCATCTTAACTTCCCAAATGAATTCACACTATAAAACTTTTTCAATCTCTTATCAGATCTCCAGAGCTAGACTCTAAATTCTGTTCTCCCAACATTCGTTTTTACTGCTAACTCCTTATATGCTATTGTTGTGGTCCTTGATTGAAGGGAAAGTATTAGGAGGTGACTGACAACTTTTGTCTCTTGAAGAAACTGGCATCTGTAGGAATATGCCCTTAGTATGAGGACTACAACTCCATTCTCTCCGAGGTTTTGTTCTAGAGTCCAGGGTAAGACAGAATGGATCATGAAATGAACCTAGACAAGAAGGAATACTCTCTGGGAACTTCAGACAGAAACCAGCTGTGAGGAGAGGACCACGAACAAGAACCATGTCTGGCTGACACTGACCAGTGGTCACCCATTGATCTCAGCAGCAGATGACTCTTCTCCTGTCTCTTAATCATGCAGTGGCATGTGACTAGAACTTTCTACCCTAAGGTAGTACCACATGCCTCTAAGTCACCTAAAGTCTTGTGTCTGGGTATCACAAATGCAGGAAAGTCATACATATTTTTTCTTTATAGTATTTTAAAATTTTCTATATAAAAAGTTGAACATATGAATCAAACATACATAATTATAAAAGCAGATGGTAAAATGTGGCACGACAACCACAGATGTAAAAGCTCTTTTTTGATAAAAGGCATCCTAAACAGCTTTCCTAAAAGTGTGTTATTTCCCAAGAGGCTCCTAGGAAGAGAATCTGGCCGGTCCCTGAGTTGATTAAGGGATAGGAGGCGCCTGGCTGTTAACATACTCAGACTACTCTCCACTGGAGTTACATGAGTGCCACCTAGTGTCATTTGTTAAAGATAAAGAGGTCCGAATAAACTATTGTACTCATTCGTCTCCCTTGAGGAAACTGAAGCCCTGAGTGCCATGGTTTTTTAACCAAGACCATAAGAACAAACATAATCTTGGAGAAAATGGAACCAAAGTGCTCCTTGGAGGCAGGAGTGATGAAGCTTCATGTTGTTAGGAGAGACTAGTCATAGGAGAAGGGCATCGTGTTTGGAAACATGGCCCAGGGAAAGGGAGGATGACCCTCAACAGGACGAGTTGATACAGAGACTGCAGCAACAAACTCAAGTATGTCAGGAATGATAAGGCTGGCTCAGGACAGGACAGAGTCCAGATTTGTGGTTCATAGGGTCTCTATATGTCCTACTTGCCTGAGAGAGGGCACTTAGAAACAATAATATGTCTATTTGGTTAGTGGCTGAGGCACAAAAAGAAATTGGATATACTGCTTCCGTCTTCTGAGTTGGTGATAATCTCTGGAATTTTCAAGGCAGGAGGAGTCTTACAGGTTATTTCTCTGCAGCTGTACGATGTCCAAAGGAGTCCTGGTGGTACAATCATTAAGCACTAAAAGGCCAGCAGTTGACTAAACACTGTGATTTAGTAGGAAAAATGGCCTACTAACCCGCATTCATAAACATTCGTTTACAAAAGCCTAGGAGGAGTTCTATTCTATTGTATGGGGTCACTATGAAGTGACATTGGTTCAATGGCACACAACAACAAACCATCTTGAGACTCACGTTTTCCATACATTTAACTCCTAAAGTGGTGTTTGCTTGTTCCTAGTCTTTGACATGTTACCAAAAGGAACTAGTCCCTGGAGAAGGACTTGATGCTTGGTAAAACAAAAAGAGAAAAAGAAGACCTCAAGGAGATAGAGTGAACGGCGGCTGCAGCAATGGGCTCAAGTCCAGCAACAATTGTGAGACACCAGACCAGGCAGGATTTCTGGCTGGAAGGCACCTAACAAACAACCAAAGTCTTAGGGGGGTCAGAGAACAGAATCAGGATCAGAACAAAGCGTTCAAGTCTATTCTTCTTCTTTATAAAGGATGATACCTAAACTCAGCCGAGAGACTAAGGTGCACCTGATCCAGGCTATGGTTTTCGCAATTACGTGCTCCGCATCAGAGAGCTGGACAATGACTAAGGGTGACAGAAGAAGAATTGATACCTTTGAGTTGTGGTGCTGGAGAAAAGTCTCGAACATACCACGGACTGCCAAGAAAACAAATAGGTCTATCTTGGAGAGGGTGAAATCAAGTTTCTCCTCAGAGGCTAGGATTTTAAAGCTCTGTCTCACATACTTTGGACATTTGACCAGGAGGAATTGATCCTTGGAAAAAGTATCATGCTCAGAAGGATGAATGGACAGTGCAGGAGAGGAAGACCCTGGATGAGATGGATTGATATAGTAACTGGGGCAATGGGAGTATGTGTGTTGGAACTAGTGAGACTGACTCCGGACAGGGCAGGCTTCAGAGCTGCTGTACATAGGGTCGCTATAGTCGCAGGCGACTCCACAGCACATAACAACAACAAACCACATCCCTAAACTACCCGTATTGCTAATAATTTCCTATATCCAGGCACTGTGGTCCTAATCCATTAACCCTAATTTAGGGTCCATGCCTTGATAATAATCTTTCCGAAGGTTACCTCCTTTTAACATCTACATTCCTAAAAGAAGTCTGATAATATCTAACAAACTAGTTGTAGAGAAAATGCCCCTGGGCCCAGACAAGTTTTGGTTTTCAAGCAGTTCATTCCCTTTCAACTGCCTCCTAGAATTTTTACTTCTACTTCAGCACTGCTGGCCTAGTGGTAAGGAACTGCACTACAATCCAGAAGGCATATGGTCCATATCAGTTGCTCCCTGGAAGAATAATGAGCAATCTCTTCCTGTAAGATTAGCTGTTTCTGAAAACCTTTTGGAGGGTCCGCTATGGGTCAATTCCAACTCGAAGGAACACAGTAAGAACTCCAGATACGCAAAATCATAACTTAGCTTTGAGTAAGATCGTTAGGCAATTCTCCTGCACATATACACATCAGCCAAGAGTTCTGCTATGGGTCGATTCTGACTGGACAGTACATATCTCTGGTGATTCTTATTAAAATGTAGGTTCTGTTTCAGCATACCAGAAGCGGAAATTAAAATTCACAGCAGGAGGTTGAGTCAGAATGAAAGCGCTCAAAGCCCTGTTTCCAAAGTTAATCTAGACCTTGGGTCCCCTTGCTACCTACACATCAGCACCACCTTGGCGAACTTTTCATGCATATTTTTGTTTGTGTTCAACCCTAGATCAGTATCTCAGGATGACTATACATTTTGGCATGCTCTTATGCCCAGAGGATCGAAAAATCATAGCGATAGGAAGAGATAAGTAAGAGAATACAAGATATAAAAGTAGAAAAAAATGAGAGTTAGGAAAGGTCACTCCTTCCAGTACTTCAAAAAGAACTGGTTTGTACTGAAAAACCAAAAATAGAACCCACTGCTAGTGAGTCATTTTGACTCTCTAGTTTCTGAGGTTATAAATCTTCTTGGGAAGAGACTGCTCATCTTTGGCCTGTGGAGATACTGGTGAATTCGAGTCACTAAGCTCTGCTTAACCAATGCAACACACAGTGCATTACACCCTTCCTTAGTCTGTACTAAAATCCTCAATCGATGCTCATGTAAATGAACCAGTCCAAACTGAGTTAGCATGATGATGTTAAAAGGGTCACTAATTTGTTAATGATTTCAAGATTCTCTTAAAGCTGTGCATGAGAGATACCTATGAGAAACCACAAGTAAACTTAAAGGCAAAACAATCAAGTAGTCAATACAGATCAAGAAGAAAGGATGAAAATGCATACGAGTCAAGTATATCTGAAATCATACATCACTTTGCCATCTTTCTTTTCTTTTTCCGTTTTTACATTATCCACAAAAGTCATCTATTGGGTAACTACAGATGGATAGGATAACATGTTGTTGTTGTTGTTGTTGTTAGGTGCCGTCGAGTCAAGTACAATCGTAGTGACCATCTGAACCCTATCCTTTCCTGCACCATTCTCAACTCTAAATACTTGAGTGCTTTGCTGCAGTTGTTTGGTGCTGTCACGTCAGCCATGACTCATGGCAACCCCAAGAACAATTGATTGACCTTTGCCCTCACTTGCATCATGCTAATGATCTCCACCATGCTCCAGCCCACTATTGAAGTCACTATGTCCATCCATCCCTTTGTGGGTCTTCTTCTCTTTCACTGACCCTCTGCCTTTCCAAGTATGATGTGTTTTTTCAGGAACTGACCTCTCCTAACAACATGTCCAAAGTATGTGAGCTAATGCTTCAGCCTCCCTGCCTCCAAGAAGCACCCTCGGGGCTACAGTTTCTTCAAGACATATTTGTTTGTTCCTCTCCAAGGTGTTACAAAAAGCGCTCTGGGAGCCAAGTGGCAAGAAGATGTGTTGCAATCCTGAAGGCATGCAGTTCAAATCCACAAGCTGCTTCAGGAAGATAGGAAATCTCCTCCCATATGATTAACTGCCTCTGAAAACCCACCAGAGGGTCAGCTATGAGTTGGTTCCAACACAATACAACACAACACGACTCAACACTAAGGTGTTAAGGAACAATGATGTCCTTTTAAAGACTAAGGTGCTTCTTATTCAAGCCATAGTCTTTTCAATGTGTATGTGTATGTGTATGATACATAGGGAGCTCTAGTGGCTTAGTGATATGAAACTGCACTTCAAAATATTCCACAATAGAAGGAATTTGTATAGGAATATTTTTAATTACAAAAATTCAATTAATAAGAAATGATCAAATTTCATTTTTTCCCCAATGAGCATGTGTTATTCTTTAATAATAAAAAGAATATAATTTTAGAAAAACCACTTACAGGTTTTTAAAGATATTAGCCAGTGATACTAAAAAAAATAAAATGTAAAAGCAAGGCAGAAAAGCATGTAATGTACTTAGTGTGTGAGAAAAAGTGGTATGTTGCTTTTTTACTTCAAAAATATTGCCCATCCACAAGATGCTCTGCCAGAGAAGGAGGGGCAATCTCCTCCTGTACCAGTCAGATCCGATTTGACGACACACACACAAAATAATAAAAAAAAATTCCTATAAAAATTCCAGCTGTGGTGCTGAAGAAGTGTTGAATATACCATGGACTGCTAGGAAAACAAACAGGTTCATCCTAGAGAGGGTGAAATCAGGCTGTTCCTTGAAGGCAAGCATTCTGAAGCTTCGTCTGACATACTTTGGACATGTTAAGGAGGGACCAGTCCTTGGAGAGGGACGTCATGCTTGGAGGGTGGAGGGACAGCACAAGAGAGAAAGACCCTCTATGAGGTGGATTGATTCAGTGACTATTTAGGGCTGCTATGAGTCACAGGCAACTCCACAGCACATAACAACAACAATAAAAATTCCTGGAACCAAATTTTTCAAAAGCCATGTTGTTATTAGGTGCATTAAGTTAATTCCAACTCGTATAAACCCCATGTATGACTGAACAAAACATTCTCCAGTCCTGCATCATCCTCACAATCATATAGTTATGTTTGTGCCCACTGTTACGGCTACTGTGTCAACCTATGTTGTTGAGATTTTTGCTGTTTTCACTGAGTACCTGTTTTACCACGCATGAGGACCTGCTTCAGAAACGGGTCTATTCTGATAACATGTACAAAGCATATGAGGTGAAGTCTCTACATATAGTTTGGTTTCCAAATAGTTTGATCTTACTTCTTTCAAGAAATATTTATCTCTCAGACAGGGTGTATTCAATAGTCTTTAATAAGACAATAATTCAAAGTAATTAATTATTTACTCTTTCTTATCCCCTATCTAG
>NW_006399835.1:14055316-14056602 GCF_000299155.1 Elephantulus edwardii | reverse complement strand
AAAAAGTATCCCAGTTGTACCGTGTTGAGTTGGCATTGTACAGAAATTAACAGCCATATTGGTCTAGAAATGTTAAATTTTTTTTTCCATTTGTACAGGGGTAATGCACTTTATTAAGTATGTAAGGTCTTATCTACATGGGTTTGATTACAGAAACTAATAAAGTATTCTCTAAATAAAAAAAAATGTACCCTAATCCTTGCTTTTTTTTTTTAATCCTTGTTTTTTAATACTTTCAAGTGGCCTTTTACAGCAGATTTTCCCAATGCAATAGTTTCTTTGATTTCTTGACTATTGCACTCTTGGCCATTGATTCAATACTGGGCATTGATTATGGATCCAAGTAAAATTAAATCTGGGTAACTTTAGTCTTTACTCCTCTTATTATGATGTTGATTACTGGTCCATTTGTAAGTCGTTTTGTTTTCTTTGTGCTGAGATATAATTCATACTGGAGGCTTTTGTCTGACCTTCATCAGTAGCATGTGCTTCAAGCTCTTTCCACCTTCAGCAAGCAAGGTTGTGTCGTCTTCATCTATAAGGTTATTAATCAGTCTTCCTCCATCCTAATACCACATTTTCATAGAGTCCAGCTTCTCAGATTATCTGCTCAGCGCACAGGTTGAGTGTTGTTACATGTTGTTCCTTGAGTCAATGCAAACTACTACCCTATGAACAACAGATCTGAACTTTACCCTATCCTATGCCATCCTCACCACCTCCACCACACCCGAGCTTTTTGTAACAGTCATTGTGTCAACCTTTTTTTATCTACATTTCCTAGCATGATACCCTTGTCCAAAGGGTTCCCTCTCCTGATAACATGGTCCAAGTGTGAGAGACAGTCTCATTATTCCTGCCCCTAAGGAGCACCCTGGTTTTATTTCCTCGAAATCAGATTTGTTTGTTCTTTTGGCAGTCCATGGGATATTCAGTGTATTGTCAACACTATACTTCAAAGGCACTGATTGTTCTTCTATCATCCTTATTCATTGTCCAATTTTGAAATCCATATGAAGCAATGGAAAGGACCACAGCTAGGTAAAAAACTCTATGAATAGAAGATTGAATAAATATGTGAAAGGCTACACATCTGATGCATACTTGTCATGAGTTTACACTATCCCTTTGTTCTGTTCTACTCATTACTTCTTGGCCTATGCACAGGTTTTAAGATGAGCACAATTGAGTTTATAGTTTGTACATAAACTATAAACTATAAGACAAAGATTCTCACCACAGGACAAATTGGCAGCATCAGGATGGATGGTGAAGAGATTGAGATT
>NW_006399835.1:14051714-14054816 GCF_000299155.1 Elephantulus edwardii | reverse complement strand
GTGTCAGAGACAGTGTGATTGGCACAGGACAGAGCAGAGTTTAGGGCTGTTGTACGTAGGGTCACTATGAGTCGTAAGCGACTCGACGGCACATAACAACAACAACAACAATTGAGTATTTGGGTATTTCTCTTCTTTATATGTTATCTACACAACTGAAAGCCTTGTCACAGTCAATAGGATACAAGTAAACATCTTCCTTAGGGGAGCTCTGGTGGTCTAGTAGTAAGGAGTTGTGGTGCCAACTATGCTGTACCAAGTTCAAATCTGCCAGCTACTCAATGGAAGAAAGACGGGCTTTTTCTTCCAATTCTCTTCCAATTAAGCTTACAGCCTCTGCAAACCTGCTGGAGAGTCAGCTCTGAGTTGGTTCTGACTCAGTGACACACATTGTTGTTGTTGTTAAGTAATTAGGTGCCGTCAAGTCGTAGATGACTCATAGCAAACCTATGAATGAAAGACCTGAGCACTTGTATAACTTTCATTGTTTCTCGAAGTTCATAGAGTTTCCAGAGGCAAGCTATTTCAGAAGTGGATGCCATTCCTGCTTCCAAGCTTATTTTAATTAGGAAGCTCCACCAAACACTGTCCACCATGGGTAACCATTTTCACCTTTGACACATCAATGTCACAGTGTTTAGCATCACAGCAACCACGAGTTACCGCTGTACAGCAGTATACCAATGCTATTCCACTTACAAGAATGTTTGACCAAAACAACGAAAACTCAGGCTTAAGTGCCACAGATTAAAATCATCCACATCATCCACCTTTGGCTTGGTAGCCTAACTTTGTATCCACCAGGCCCACAGAGCTCTCTCTATGTTGTTGTTGCTGTTAGGTGCCATCGAGACGACACATAGCAACACAATAACAACCATCTTTCTCATAGTTTCTGCTTTCAACCAAGATCCATCTAATTCCAGTAGTGCTATCCTTCATTCTATGTTGTAAAAAGAGCCACATGGGGCTGGCCATAGCTCACCTTTACCAGTTTCACAAAAGGAGTTGTCCCCATCAACACAGAGGGTCATCAAAAGAGAGGAAGACATTCAACAAAATGGGTTGATACAGCCACAGTAGGAATGGGCTGGAATATGTCAGAGATGATGAGGATGGCATAGGATAGGACAGGGTTCAGATCCATTGTTCATGGGATCATTATAAGTTGTACCTAATTCGATGGCACTTAACAATAACTGTAACGACGTACATGATTTGCTGAGTAAAACTACCTTTCTTTCCTAGCAAACTATTGGTCCTCTTAGATTGTTCAGATCAAGAAGGCTGGCATTCAGCTACTGCAGGTGCCTCTAGATGTTATTCCTTCCTAATGAATGTTGATTTTGCCAAAAATTCCCGTTTTCACTCATTCAGTCATCGCGTCAAGTTGGCACTGCCTCATAGCTGGATTTCTGGAAGCTGGAAGCCACATGGGAAAAGACTGTTCACCTTCATTTCAAAGAGCTACTACTGGTGGGCACAAACCACCAGACAGGTGCTGCCTTTGGGTTCACAGCACAATGTCCTACCAACTAAGCAACCAAATCACCCTATTCCCCTTTCAGTGGTCTAAAAGGAGGGTTTAAGTGCCATGCATATGCAGAGGTAAGAAGAGTGACTGCTGTCTAAACTTTTAGAGAGAAGTTATGAGGATGGAACTTACAGAATACGTCCTGTGATGACTCAGCACCCACCTGGAAAGATGCCTTCCTGGACGTCAGCTGTTCACACCTCCCGATTTGAATCATCTCCCCTTTTCTAATCCCACCTTTTCCTCATAAAAGTACTGGACAAATATGAGCTCTTCCCCACAACCTTCACCTAACCTCCCAATACTTCCTATAAACCTCCCCTTCTTTGATACAAATTTGGGAAGCCCCTATCCTGTGACTTTTATATGATGTTATACAATACATTTGCTTTTTTTTTCCTGTTACAGTCTCTGTCTCCAAGACTGGTTTTTCTGGTAAGCAGCAGCAGAACCATAGTTTTTCCAAGTAACAATAATAATGAGAGAAATGAATTAATAATCATGCTTGGGAGAGATGTTTACAGATAAACAGTTGCTCAAGTCACACTTCCAGGAGCAACTAGCTGAGTTAGATTGGTTTGTTGTTGTTGTTGTTGTGTACCATTGAGTCAGAACTGAGTCATAGCTGACCCGCTAGCTGGTTTTCAGAGGCAGTTAATCACATGGAAGAAAACTGCCCATCCTTCTCCCCTGGAGTAGCTGGAGGCTTCAAACTGAGTGCCTTTGGGATTGCAGTGAAGCTTCTTGCCATTAGGCCACCAGAGCTCCCTGAGTTAGATAAGTAGAAAATAATAAAGCAGAGTAAACAAGCTTCAACTAATACATAAAGTTAAGGAACATCAGGCATATTTGAGGCCTCAGAATAGCTAACATATACCATTAAGAGAACGCTGGTGTCTTAGTGGTAAGAAGTTGCGCTGCCAACCAAAAGGCATACAGTTCGAATCCACCAGTGGGTCCGTGAGAGAAAGATGGACAATCTCCTTCCAAGCAGTTTTCTGCCTCTGAAAACCCACTGGAGGGTCAGCTTTGGATTGGTTCTAGCTGGAACGGTACCTAACAACAACAATAGCAATATATTATTTAGGAAAACAAGAAAATGCTTTAGGGTAAATTGGATTGATAGGTATTTTGTCAGTGGTAAGAAGCTTAGATATTCTTTGTAGATGATGAAGAAATACTGAAAGATTTTAGATCAATTTCCATCTAAGAAAATATGGAGCAATAGGCACATATTCAAATGGCTCCAAGGACCAAGCAAATACTAAATGCATTAATTGGGATTGATTTAATTTCATTTAATAGGGTGGGTGCTCTGAGGGTAACAAACAGAAGAGTTTGTAAAGACACCAAAGCTATTAAAAACAACAAAATTAAAAACCTGGTATGTAAACTCATCTATGCAAACCCTGGTGTGTAAAGACTGAGTTGATTACATGAGGGAAAGAGTGGAAGGAACTTAATGAAATTAATGAACTTAGCCTTCTAATGAGGAACAGAAACCAGAGGAAAGTTTATGTAAGGGTAGAAAAAAAGGAACTGACTTGAACATATTTCTTTTTTTTTTT
>NW_006399835.1:14018015-14045989 GCF_000299155.1 Elephantulus edwardii | reverse complement strand
TTTAAGGGGTGAGAGAATCCTCGTGAAAATTTTTTTCTAATTCTATCCTTAATTTCCAAGGAGTGAAGATTCTCTCATGACCCTGTTTTTAATTTTCCCGAAAGTTTCACTTACCCTGAGCGAATTCCCTTTCGGTTCCTGGTGTCTGCTCGAAAAACAGAAAGAAAGAGAAACCACCACCTTATCCTAAGTTCGGGCGCCAGAATGTTGCAGACCGCGGGTCCCAAAGAATAGAATAAATTTATAATAAAGAGACAAACAGCCAGGAATGCTATAGAGCAGAGAGCGTGAAAAACAGGGGGCCAACAGCTCCCATGACTGAAGGCCGACTTGAACATATTTCATGTTTAGGGAGGAAAATAATCATGAGGCCTTGATGACTAATATCAGGGGAAGGAAGAAGGAATGAACATAGAATAATTTCTACATTCCTGGGATAGATGACTAAGTATATGATGAAACCATTCATCTCTGTAGAAATGTCAGATAAGGATTAGGGTAAAGGTTGAGATAATAAGGTCAGTTTTGGAAATACTGAACTTAGAGTGCTTGTGCGTTGCCTACATGCAAAGTCCAGTTAGTAGCTGGTATTTGTAGATGCAGCAGAATGCAAAAGAAAATTCAGAATTGAAAATACAGATATGCAAGTCAGTAGCATAAAAGTGAGACTTAACACCGGAGAAATAGTTTATATTTTCCTGAAAAGAAAAATGCAAGCCAAGAGCTCAGAAGCTTTTCTAAAGTTCTTATACTTTTGTACCTATCTTCATTTTTATATTTACAATATTCTAAGAATCTCAGTAAAGACTAAGGCATGCCTGATCAATTGTTTTCTATGCATCTAAATGTTGGACAATGAATAAAGAAGACCTAAGAAGAATCGATGCCTTTGAATTCTGTTGGCGAAGAGTATTAAATATACTATGGACTGTCAAAAGAACAAACTAATGTCTAGAAGGAAGGGCATCCAGATTACTCCTTAAAAGCAAAAATTTCTTCTCACATACTTCAAGTGTATTTTCAGAAGAAACAAGTCTTTAAAGAGAGACATCATACTGGGAAAAGTAGAGGGTGGGTGAAAGAGAGGAAGACCCTCAATGAGATGGACTGATGCAGTAAGTACCATAATGGCTTCAGTATGGCAGAGTAAATGAGGATTGTTCAAGATAGGGCAAGGTTCAGATCTGTTGTCCACAGGGTCTTTACGAATCATTGTTGATTTGATGGCACTTGACAACAAGAATTTAATCCACTTACTTTCGTGTTGATCTTATATAAATTTGAAATGTAGAAATGCCATTGATTAGTCAAAAAATTTAGCACAGATTTTAAATAATCAGAGTCCTGGTTGTGCAATGGTTTAGCACTTGGCTGGTAAATGTCAGTGATTTAAATACACCAGACTCTCTACTGAAAAGTAGGTGATAAGTTCCCTAGGAACTATTGTCAAGACAGTTGTTGTCAAAAAGAACATTTCAGGATCTATCCTGACGTACAATGCTGCAAGTGATAGGATACTATCCATACATGTAGCAAGGGAGCCTTGTTAATACAACTATTGTTCAAACATACACACCAACCACTAAAACAAAATATGAAGAAATTAAGGGCTTCTACTGACTTTTGCAGTCTGAAATAGATGGGACATACAGCCAAGGTGCATTTATAATAATTGGTGAGTGGAATGCAAAAGTTAGAAACAAAAAAGAACTATTAGTTAGAAAATACTAACTTGATTACAGAAAAGAGGCTGGAGATTGCACAACAGAATTTTGTACATTCAATGATTTATTCACTGCCAATACCTTTATTTCATTACTTTTTTATTAAAAATTCTCTTTTGTGTGTGTTTCACATTTTAATTCATTGACATTATGTTTCACACAATCATTCCCATACATTGTGTTTTATAAAAATAATCACCAATGGACTATGTTCACCATTACCCCATCTTTTCAGGTCCTCACAGCATCATTTCCTTTAGCCCCCCCCTCCCCACCAAATTGTGTGACCGTATGTTTTCTCTTACCCACTCTCACCTCTCTGCTCCCACATCTTCCCTGCTTGGATCTTTATTTCTTTTATAACTCAATTGTGTTCTAGCAGATATTATTTAGCTTCCACAAGGTGGTTTTATGAACTTTACCCTCTTGTCATTAATTTCTAGTTTTATGGCATTGTGGTCTGAGAAGATATTTTGTATTATCTCAATGTTCTTTAACTCATTGAGGCTTTCTTTGTGTCAATTCTGGAGAATGTACCATCATCACTTGAGAAGAAAGTGAATTGAGTTTTACTTGGGTGCAGTATCCTGATACGTCCACAAGTTCAAGTTGGCTGATTATATAGTGTAGATCTTCTGTATCTTTATTAAGTTTCTTTTGAATTGACCTATCCTTTGGTGAGAGTCGTGTGTTAAAGTCTCCTACCACTATTGTGGTGGTGTCTATCTCTTTCTTCAATTCTGCTGTTGTTTTATGTTATTTGCAGGTCTGTTATTTGGTGCATACATGTTGACCAAGATTATGTCTTTTTTATATACTGTGTCTTTAGTCATTATATAATGCCCTTCCTTAGCTTTTATTGGTGATTTTCATTCTGAAGTTTTATCTAAGATTAGTATTGCCACTCCTGCTTCTTTGTGGATGCTATTTGCTTGGTCACCCCCCACTTTTGATTTTGAGTCTATCTTCTCCCTTGTTTCTTAGATATATCCCTTGTAGACAGCATATTGATAGGTTTCATTTTTTTTTATCCATTCTGCTACTCTTTTCCTGTTAATTGGTACATTTAGTTCATTCACATTAGGTGTAATTATTGACAGGCCAGGTTTTATTGTTCTGCAAACAACTTTAAAAATATAAATGGTTGACTATAGAGTCACATGGACCTCATCTCATGGGCTATACTGAAAACAGATTGACTATATATCTGTGGAAAGAGTCAATGGTGAAGCTCAGTATCAGCAGTCAAAACTAGCCCAAGACTTGACTGTAGAATCAATTATGCGCGGGCAACTTCAAATTGAAGCGGAAGAAAATGAAAATAAGTACACAAGAGCAAAAATATGACCTTGAGTCTATCCCATTTGAATTTTAAAGCCATCTCAAAAATAGATTTGATGCCTTAAACAATTAATGATTGACATTCAGATTAGTTGTAAATGACATCAAGGATATCACCCATGAAGAGAGGAAGGTTATTACAAAAGTGTGAAAGAGAAAGGGATGCCACAAAAAAAACCTATGAAACATGCCCTAGAATGTCAAGAAGCCAAAACAAAGATATGTTGAAATAAGAAAGCTGAACAGAAGATTTCAAAGGGCAAATTGAGAAGACAAAGCAAAGTACTATAATGGAATGTGCGGAGGGCTGGAGTTAGAAAATCAAAATCATCGTTTTTTCTCAAGCCGAAAGATTCAAAGGACACATTGAAGCCTTAAGTGGCAATACTGAAGGATTCTATGAATAAAATCTTGAATGATGTAGGAAGAATTCAAAGAAGAGAGAAGGAAATACACATAGTCATGATGCCTGGACAAACAAGTTAGGCAGTGGCAATGACTTCTATTTATGTCAAAAAAGAGAACAGTTCCCATTAGCAGCATCCACAGTACAAAAGCAGTTCCCATAATGTCAGACATGACCTCCATGCTTCCAAACCTACTAATTTTGACACCAATCATAGTGCTTTATTACAGGGCCTGAAATTCATTGCAAAGGTCACTGAGATCTCATAGAACCATGCTCTTAATTGTAGGGTTTATTAAGATAGTTACAAGTTACAGTTTAAGCTGGCAACAGGATATAAATTCCTCAGTTCGGGCATTCTTTCAAGCATGGTTGCAGGCCTTTGACCTCCAGCCTCATGGCTTAGGTTACAAAGTTCTTTTGTTATTGTTGCTAGGTGTCATTATGTTGAATGTGTCTCATAGCAACCCTATCCTGTGCCATCCTCATACCTGAGTCACACTAGAGCCCACTGTGGCAGTCATTGTGACAGTCCACTTGGTTGAGGGTCTCCCTCTCCTTCACTAACTCTCCTTTGCTCTCCAAGCATCATGTCCCTTTCCAAGGAACAGAACCTTCTAGCAACATGCCTGAAATATGTGAGGGAAAGCCTTATCATCTTTGCCTTCAAGGAGCATTCTACTTGCACTTTCTCGAACATATTTGTTTATTATTTTGGCAGGCCATGGAATGTTCAATACTCTTCTCCAAAAACACAGCTCAAAGGCATCAATTCTCCTGTCATCTTTATTTATTGTCTAGTTCTCAGATGAATAACAAGTGATCAGAAAGACCATGGTCACATTGACATAATTACTCCTCGATAATTTGGAGAGGTCTTTAAGTGCAGACTTTCCCAGTGCAACGCATCTCTTGATTTCCTGACTGTTGGTACCAAGGGTGTTAATTATGGATCCAAGTAAGATGAAGTTGTTGACAGTTTCAATCTTTTCTTCATCTATCATGATATTGCCTATTGGTCAAGGGCTAAGAATTTTATTGATGTTGAGATGCAATCCATATTGAAGGCTACCCTTTTTTTTATCTGAAGGCTACCTTTTTTTTTATATTCTGCAACAAGTGATTCAAGTCCTCCTCACTTTCAGCAAGCAAGGTTGTGTCTTCTCCATAATGTAGGTTATTAATGAGTCTTCTTCTGATCTTCATGCCACATACTTTTTCATAGAGTCCAGCTCCTCGAATAATTTGCTTAGTATTCTTGGACCAAGAGGCAGTAGTCAGAACAGAGCAGGGTAACACTGCATGGTTCAAAATAGGGAAGGGTGTACGCCAGGGATGCATCCTGTCTCCATACCTTTTCAACATGTATGCAGAGCAGATTATCCGAGAGGCTGGGCTCTATGAGGAGAATTGTGGCATCAGGATTGGTGGAAGATCTATCAACAATCTCCGTTATGCAGATGACACAACCTTGCTTGCTGAAACTGAGGAGGACCTCATGCACTTGCTGCGAAGGGTCAAGGACTGCAGCCTTCAGTATGGACTAAGGCTCAACGTCAAGAAGACAAAGATTCTCGCCACTGGACCAATTGGCAGCGTCAGGATGGATGATGAAGAGATTGAGAGTGTTCACAGCTTCACTTTGCTCGGCTCCACAGTTAACACTCTTGGTACCAGCAGTCAGGAAATCAAAAAGCGTATCGCGATGGGAAAGTTTGCCGTTAGGGACCTCTCAAAGGTACTCAGGAGCAACAGTGTCTCTCTGGAGACTAAGGTGCGCCTGATACAGGTCATGGTATTTGCAATCGCTTGTTATGCATCAGAGAGTTGGACAATGACTAGGGAGGACAGAAGGAGAGTGGATGCTTTTGAGCTGTGGTGCTGGAGAAGGGTACTGAATGTACCCTGGACTGCCAGGAAAACAAACAGATCCATCTTGGAGAGGATTAAACCAAGCTGCTCCTTGGAGGCAAGGATTCTGGGGCTTCGTCTGACATACTTTGGACATGTTGCCAGGAGGGACGGGTCCTTGGAGAGGGACATCATGCTTGGGAGGGTGGAGGGACAGCGCAGGAGGGGAAGACCCTCTATGAGATGGATTGATTCGGTGACTGGGGTAATCGGGATGGGTGTGTCAGAGGCGGTGCGGTTGGCGCAGGATAGAGCAGGGTTTAGAGCTGTTGCGCATAGGGTCGCTATGAGTCGGAAATGACTCGATGGCACATAACAACAACAACAACAATTCAGATTGACTAGGTATGGAGTGAGAATACAACCCTGGCACACTCTTTTCTTAATTTTAAACTATGTCGTGTTCTCCTGCTCTGTTTGCACAACACCCTCTTGCCATAGGTATGTTGTTGTTATGTGGCATCGAGTTGCCTGTGACTCATTTACCCTGTATACAACAACTCTGAACCCTGTTCTGCCCTGAGCCAGTCTCCCTGATTCTGACATCTTACCCCCATTGTCCTAGTTACTGGTATCAATCCATCTCATCCAGGGTCTTCCTCTCTTGATCTGTCCCTCCACCCTTCCATGCATGATATCCTTCTCCAAGCACCGGTACCTCCTGGCCACATGCACAATGTATGCGAGATGAAGCTTCAAAATCCAAGCCTCCAAGGAGAAAGTTGGTTTCACTCTCCCCAAGACAACCTATTTGTTCTCTTGGCAGTCCATGGTATATTCAAGACCCTTTCCAGCACCACAACTCAAAAACATCTATTCTTCTGTCATCCCTAGTCATTGTCCAGCTCTCTGATGCACAGTGAATAATTGTGAAGATCATGGACTAGATCAGGAGCACCTTAGTCTCTAGTCTGACATTGTTGCTTCTCGGTACTCTGTAAAGGGCCCTGACAGCAGATTTACGTAATGCAATTCGTCTTTTGATTTCCAGACTGCTGGGGCCAAGAATGTTGATTGTGGAGCTGAGCAAGCTGTAACTGTTAACAGCCTCAATCTCTTCTCTATCTATCACGGTGCTGCCAATTGGCCCAGTGGTGAGAATCTTTGTCTTCTTGATGCTGAGCTTCAATGCATATTGAAGACTACAGTCCCTGACCTTCTGCAGCAAGTGCTTCAGGTCCACCTCAGTTTCAGCAAGCAAAGTTGTGTTATCTGCATAATGTAGGTTATTGATGATGCTTCCTCAAATCCTAATGCCACACTCCTCATAAAGCCCTGCCTCCCAAATGAATTGTTCTGTTTATAGATTGAAAAGGTACGGAGACAGGACTCATCACTGATGTAATCCCTTCCTGATTCTGAACCATTTAGTATTTTCCTGCTCTGTTCTGAGGACTGCTTCCTGGTCCAAAAATAGATTTTGCATAAGTACAATCAAGTATTATGGGATTCTCATTCTCCACAAGGTTAATCACAATTTGTTGTGATCTACACAGTCAAATGCCTTTTCACAGTCAATGAAACACAGATAAATATTGCTCTGGTACGCTTTGCTTTCTGTCAAAATCCATCTGACATCAATACCATTTCTAGTGCCACAGCCTCTTCTAATCCCAGCTTGTATTTCTGGTAGTTCTCTGTCAAGTCATTTCTGGATAATCTTCAGCAGGATTTTGCTTGCATGTGATATTGTATGATAATTACCTCACTCTGTCAGGTCAATTTTTTTTTTAGAGTGGGAATAAATATGGATGTCTTCCAGTCAGTTGGCCAGGTAGTTGTCCTCCAGATCTTGGTACAACCTGGTGAGCAAGTCCAGTGCAGCATTTGTTTGTTGAAATATGTCAATTGGTATTCCATCTTTATTTTTTACCAAAACCTTCAGAGCAGCCTGAACTTCCTCCTTCATCACCATTGTCTCTGGATCATATGTTGTTTCTTTTTTTTTATTGTAATTTATTTATTTTTCATTTCAATGAACATCTACAGAGATTTTGGAATTCCATTCATTCATTGTTTCTTAATTCTTCTGTGTTCGCCAAATCTTTTTGATATAGTGACTCTGTATATTCCTTCCATCTTTTTTTAAATACTTCCTGAATAATTCAATATTCAATATTCTACCCATAGCATCCTTACCCTGAAGCTTGAATTTGTCCTTTCATTCCTTCAGATTAAGAAATGCCAGGTGAGAACGGCCATAGGTTTGACATAGTTTGACAGTTTAGTGTTCTGGGATTCCTATTCTTTTCAATGTTAGCCAAATAGTTAAATGACTTTGCATAGTTAATTAAATATAAATAAACATTCTTCTAGTATACTTTCAGCAAGGATCCATCTGATGTCAGCAATGATATCCCCAGTACCATGACCTCTTCTAAATCCTGCTTGAACTTCCGGCTGTTCCCTATGTACTGTTTTCGCTGTTTTAAAATGATCTTCAGCAGTATAATGCTTGCTTGTGATATTAATGATATTGTTCAATAGTTTTCACATTCTGTTGGACAACCTCTGTTGGGAATGGGAACAAATATGGACCTCTTCCAATCCATTGGTCAGACAGCTGTCCTCCAAATTCCCAGGTATAGACTGGTCAGCGCATCCAGAGTTGCATGTGTTAATGAAACAAGTCAGTTGATAGTCCATTGATTCCTGGTTCCTTATTTTTTTGCCAAGCCTTCAGTGCAGCTTCAACTTCATCCTTTATTACCATTGGCTCCTGCTCCTATGGTACTTCTTGAAAATTTTCAGTGTCAATTCTTTTTGTTACAGTGATTCTGTATATTCCCTCCATTTTCTTTCGATGCTTCCTAGAACAAATAATATATTGTCCATAGCATCTTTCAATATTGCAATTTGAGGCTTAAATTTGTTTTTCAGTTCTCTCAGCTTGAGAAATGCAGAGTGAGTTCTTCCATTTTTATTCTCCAATTTCAGCTCTCTGCACATCCTATTATAATACTTGTCCTCTTGAGCTGCCCTTTGAAATCTTCCATTCAGCTCTTTTACTTTAGCGTGATTTCATTTGTTTTAGCTTCTCAATGCTCTAGAGTAATTTTCAGAGTCTTTTCTGACATTCATTCAGTTTTTCTTTCTCCTCTTTTTTTATTTTTTAATACTCCTTTATTTACAAAATTCAAACAGATTGCTTTTTTTTTTTAGGGTTTCCAGTCTTTTTTTGTTTGTTTATCCTTTATTTTGTATAAACTTTAACTTTTGGATAAAGTTTATCTACATTATACAGTGGTCTTATGTTACCCTAAGGGCCTTCATTTTGTGACATCTCAGAAGTTACTAGTTTGTTGTATTGTGTTGTTGCTTTTTTTAAAAAAACACACCATCATCTGGCCCTGCCCCCTTATGCGCCCTGTCCCAGTGAGTCACCAGCCGACCCACCCACACAGGGATGGATCCTGAAAGACCTCTATCTCACCATGTCTGGCTCCTATAGTGTCCTCGCTATGAAGAAAGTGGTTCAGCAGCTTCAGCTGGAAGATGGGCTCAACTGTGTGAAGGTTTCCCAGGCAGCTGCAGATTTCAAACAATTCTGTCTGCAGAATGCTCAACATGACCCCTTGCTGACTGGAGAATCTTCAAGTACAAATCCCTTTAGGTCCCAGAAAGTCTGTTCATTTTTTTAGTAAAATGAATCTTTCGAAGGTTTCCTAAACCACTCTTTACGAACCAGTGAATATTCAAAGGAGCACTAAATATGAAATCTGTACAAAAGCTTATCCGTACAACACATGTGCCAAACTATACAGATTTCTACTTTTATCTGTTTTTAACATCTACCTCTCTGGATTTTCATGAGTTTCTATTTCCAGTCATTTATTATTTATTATTGCACTTTTCTACCTGCCCACCCGCACCCCTCCAATTCACTCTTCTCCTTGAAAAGTAAAACTCTTTCATTGTTATGCAATCCCTCCCCCCAGTTCCACTCTATAGTGCAGCCTTCATTCTGGACTCCTGTCATAACAATAATACCCAATCATATATCTCTTTTAAACAGTTCTCTGCCTCATCTGTTTCAATGCAGTATACATCATCCCTCCACTCCTTCTCTGTCTTCCTTCAACCCCAAATATTAGTCCCCATTATACAACAGTGGACCTATGCAATGTTTGTCCTTTTGTGACTGAGATATTTCACTCAGCATAATGTCCTCCAGGGTCATCCATTTAACATAATATTTCATGAGTTCCTTGTTTTTCCAATGCTGCATAGTATTCCCTTGTGTGAATATACCAGAACTTCTCTATCCATTCTTTTGTTGATGGGCACTTGGGTTGTTTCGAGCTTTTTGCTATTGTGAACAAAGCCACAATAGATGTGAATGTGCATATATCTGCTTGGGTGGTGGTTATGGTTTCATTAGGGTAAATTCCCAGTAGTGGAATTGCTGGGTCAAATGGTATTTCTGTTTGCATCTCCTCTGTCTTTATAGTGATCTTTTACTCTCTTCATGGATGATATCCTTGATAATATCCCACAACTCATCTGTTTTTTAAACCTATTCTTAAGATTATTTTGAAATTCAAATGGTAAAAGTTCTCTTAGTTCTGTCAGTTATGGCATTTCCCTCAATTCTCCAGCAAGCTTGAACAAAGGCCCTTGGCTCTGGCTTTGTGGGTCAGTGGTCTCGAGTCAGCTCTGTCTCATGTCTCTCTCTGGTTCTCTGCTGAGGCTGCTGCCATTCTGATGTAGCTACTGGTCTCACTTGCACAAGAATCTCTAGCCCCAAAGGATGTCCACAACATTCTCTGCTTCTTCTTCCTTGGTGGTAGTGAGAGTTCCACTTTAACTCAACAATAACAGAAAATCCTATGGAACAGTTTTATTCTGCCCTATAGTACAATTATGATCCAGAATTTACTCAACAGTACACTACAGAAAAATCAGCCAGCAAAAGAAATATTCATAAAAGTGATGTTGTTGCTGTTGTTTTGTGCCATCGAGTCTCTTTTTAGCGACCCTATGTACAACAGCTCTAAAACCTACTCTACCCTGAGCCAACCTTACTGTCTCTTATACATCTACCTCATTACCCCATTCCTGAGTCAACCCATCTCATTGAAGGTCTTCCGCTCTTGCGCTGTCCTTCTACTCTCCCAAACATGATGTCCCTTTCCAAGGACTGGTCCTTCCTTGCAACATGTCCAAAGTATAACAGATGAAGCTTTAGAATCCTTGCCTCCAGGCAGCAGCCTGGTCTCACCCTCTCTAGGATGAATTTGTTTATTCTCCTAGCAGTCCATGGTATATTCAATACTCTTCTACAGAGTTCTGGTGGTCTAGTGGTAAGAATCTGAAGTGCAATCCCAAACGCATGCAGTTTGAATCACCAGCTGCTTGACAGGAGAAGGATGGGCAGTCTCCTCCTGTGTGATTAATTGCTTCTGAAAACTCACCAGAGGGTCAGCAATGGGTCAGTTCTGACTCAACGGTGCACAACAATAACTCATATGTTCTACAATTATTATTAAAATATTTATCATATCATTCTTTATAACCAATTACCTTAAATGGTTTGTTTCCAATGCATTTGGCAAGTCATAGGAACAGAATGGGAAAATTATTGAACATTATCTCTATGAGGTGGATTGATTCAGTGACTGGGGTAATCAGGATGGGTGTATCGGAGACAGTGCGATTGGCACAGGACAGAGCAGAGTTTAGGGCTGCTGTACATAGGGTCGCTATAAGTTGCAAGAGACTCGGCAGCACATAACAACAACAACAACAATCTTTAGTGTCATATAAGTAAAATTTTCCAAATGATAATTTAAAAATTGTTATATAATAAGCACCTTTGAGGACTGTCAGAAATTCAAACTAAATTCAAAGAAGACAAAGAACAGTGAATATCACTGCTGATGCTAGAGAACTCTGAATGAAAGCAAAGAAAATCAAAGGGATGTTAATTTGTGTTTAATACACTATGCAAAGGTACCCAAATGTATTAGCAATACTGTGAAGAATGAGATTTCTGGAATAGTTGATTGTATCCATAATGTGATCTAAGATGTGAAAAGGCAGTTATAAGAAACAAATAGCAAATACAATATGGTTTAAAATCAGAAAACATGTCTATCAGGGTTGTATCCTTTCATCATATTTATTAAATCTGTATGTTTAGCCAATAGTTTAAGAAACTAGATTAGTCCCAGCAACAATAGCAAAATTCAAGAGGGCAGCAAATGCTGGCAGGGTTGTAGAGAGATTGGAACACTTAGTCACTGCTAGTTGGAGTGTAAAATGGTACAACCACTATGGAAGGTGGCATTTTCTCAGAAAGTTGGAAATAGAAATACCATTTGACCCAGCAATCCCATTACTAGGAATATATCCTAAACAAACAGAGCTGTCACCCAAGCAGGTGTATGCAAACTCATGTTTATTATTGTGTTATTCATAATAGCAAAGGATGGAAGCAAACCAAGTGCCCATCCACAAATAAATGGATAGAAAAACTGTGGTATATTCACACAATTGAATCCTATGCAGCACTGAAAAACAAGGAACTCACAAAATGTTACACAACATGTGTGACCCTGGACAATATTATGCTGAGTGAAAAATCTCAGTCACAAAAGGACAAATACTGCATAACAACACTGTTATAAAACAGGGCTGACAAATGGGACAGGAGTGGGGAACTGAGGAAAAAAGGGGATATATAATGAACACTGTACTGGAACAGATGAAGAACTGTTTAAAAGGAATATATGATTAGGCATTATCTGTATGACAACAGTATAGAATAAGAGGGGCATAGCAACGTGAACCGGGGGAAGGGATAGAGGAAACTATGCAACAAAGAATGAATTTTGTTTTTGTTTAATTTAAACTGGGGAGGTAGGGAGGAAAAAGCTCAACAATGAACGTATGAACGAAAATCCATTTTTTTCCGAAAACTTTCATTAAAATTACAAGTAAAAAAGAAATTGCATTAGATAAAGAATGCAGCATGAGAATTGGATGAGGACTCTTTTCCAACCTGTGATATGCAAATGACACAATTTGCATGTTAAAAGTAAAGAGGACCTGAAGCACTTTACGAAGACACTTAAAGAGTACAGTTTTCAACAAGGATTATACCTCAAAGTACAGAAAATAAAAGTCCTCCCAACTGGATCAATAAACAAACATTGTGATAAACTGAGAAAATACTGAAGTCGTCAACAGTTTATATCATACTCAGATCCATCCAGTGGACAGCTCTGATGGCTTAATGGTAAGAAACTGAGCTGCCAACGTAAAGGTACACAGTTTGAATGCAACAGCTACTCTGCAGGAGAAAGATGGACCTTCTCCTCCCCTGTGATTTACTGCTTCTGCCTCTGAAAACCCACTGGAGGGTCAGCTATGATTTGGTTCCAATTCAACAGTAAGGCACAACAACAGATCCATAGTCAGTGCCCATAGAAACAGCAGTCAAGAAATATTGCGGGGTTAATCCCTTGGCGACCTGTGGGAGGCTGACTGTTTGCCTCCCGCATGCAGGCCGACCAGCCAGTGGGAGCGCGGCTGTTCATTCCCCTGAGGCGCTGGCGGAGGCGCTCACGTGCGCGGTGAGGCCCGAGGTCCGCAAGGGCCGCGGGGCGGGGCGGGGTCACGGCAGGGAGACCGGCCGGGTTCCGCCTGTACCCTCAGCCGGACGGGGGGGGGGGGGGGCAACAACACCATGTGGAGCGACCGCAGCTCCTTCCCGAGCCTGGAGGTGGACGTGATCGTGGTCTACGTGGTGCACACCTGCTGGGTCATGTGTGGCATCGTCTACACCAGCCCATGCGCTCAGGACGGCAACTGCATCCAGCCCTTTCCTGGCCCGGAGGTCCAAGCTGCAGCTGAGTGTCTACACCACCACTAGGTCCAACCAGGTGCTGGGAACAACGTGGACTTGGTGTTGAACGTGGAGGACTTTGACATGGAGTCCAGATTTGAAAGGACAGTTAATGTTTCTGTACCAAAGACGGCGAGAAACAATGGGACCCTGTATGCCTACATTTTCCTCCATCACGCTGGGATCTTACTGTGGCAGGATGGAAAGGAGGTGCACCTCGTCAGTCCTCTAACCACCTACATGGTCCTCAAGCCTGAAGACGTCAACCTCCTGACAGGGGAGTCTGCCACACTGCAAATCGAAGCTGAAAAGCAGCGGAGCTGGCAGGGCCTTGCATGAGGCCACTTCTCACTGGCGGCCGAGGCTGACGCTAAACGTGATGGTGGGTGATTTTGTCTTCGACGGGTCCTCTCTGCCCTCTGATGTGCACTGGTACTTGAAGATGATCCAGTTAGGGGAAACTGTCCATGACCTTCCCGTTCTGGTCGTCGATCAGCTAGCTGACCGCTCAACCACGGAGCGTGTCCTACGACAAGGTCTCGCTGGGGAGGCTGCGCTTCTGGATCCACAAGCAGGATGCCATATACTCGCCGCAGCAGGTCGGGTTTTCAGAGAAAGATGCTGATGAAGTGAAAGGACTCTTTGTAGACACCAACTTGTATTTCTTGACCCTGACCTTCTTCATCGCAGCTTTTTGTCTCCTTTTTGATTTCCTGGCTTTTAAAAATGACATCAGCTTCTGGAAGACAAAGAAGGGCATGATTGGCATGTCCACCAAAGCAGTGCTCTGGCGATGCTGCAGAGCCGTGGTCATCTCCCTCTTCCTGTAGGACGAGCGCACGAGCCTGCTGGTGCTGATCCCCGCGGGCAGCGGAGCGGCCATCGAGTTATGGAAAGCGGAAAAAAGCATTGAAAATGACTGTTGTCTGGAGAGGCCTCTTACCTGGTCTTCAGTGTGGTACTTAGAGTGAGTGGAAAAGAATAACCGAGGAGTAGGACACTCAGGCCGTGAAGTACTTGTGGTCCCTGCTGTAACCAACTCTGCGTCGGCGCAGTTGTTGATTCACTCCAGAACATCAAGTACAAAAGTTAGTACTCCTGATTAATCAACAGCTTCGTCAACGCAGTCTAGCTTTCGGCTTCCTCTTCATGCTGCCCCAGCTCTTCGTGAACTACAAGATGAAGTCAGTGGCTCACCTGCTCTGGAAGGCCTTTACCTATAGAGCTTTCAACACCTTCGTTGAAGACTTCTTCGCCTTCATCACCACCATGCCCACCTCGCACTGGATGGCCGTGGTGTTCCTGGTGCAACTGTACCAGAGGTATCTTTATCCCATGGGCAGGGTGAACGAGTCTGGGGAGTCTTACGAAGAGAAGCCCACCTGGAAGCCCCACCCGGACTCACCGCGGGACCCACAGGCCACTCAGAGCCACCTGTCCGAGCTCCACAGGCCTGGGGGGGGGGGGGGGCCCGACGCCACTCGGGCCCAGGGTTACCCTGCACAAGGCCCATCTCTGTCAAAGAACAGTTGTGATTGTTCCTGGTGCAACTGTACCAGAGGTATCTTTATCCCATGGGCAGGGTGAACGAGTCTGGGGAGTCTTACGAAGAGAAGCCCACCTGGAAGCCCCACCCGGACTCACCGCGGGACCCACAGGCCGCTCAGAGCCACCTGCCCGAGCTCCACAGGCCTGGGGAAGGGGGGGGGCCCGACGCCACTCGGGCCCAGGGTTACCCTGCACAAGGCCCATCTCTGTCAAAGAACAGTTGTGATTGTCCAGACACTGCTTATTGGAAGCTATTGATGGAGTCTCCTGGACATTCTACGTTCTTAGCTGCCATAACTTCTCTTGACATCCCTGGCAGCTCTCACGTCCTTGTGTTGCCTTTGGAAGGAACTTCCTGTGTCCCTGTCTGTACGCCTTGCCGTGCGCCTGCTCCACGCTGCTGGCTGGCCTTGGTGGCGCAGCGGCTCCGTCCCCGCTGTCTACTGGCCATCCTGGGAGGGGCGGGGCTCGCCTGTGTCACCCCGCCCACTACCTGAGCCAAGAGCGTGCCCATTAGAGGTCCGCGGAGGCTGGGAGCAGCAGGGACCATCATTTCAGGCTGTTGATTGTTCTCACCTGCACCACCCCCATGTGAACTCCGAATGCCCATCTAAACCCGTTTTGTATAGACTCTCTGGAATCAAACCGCTTTTTTCTCTTTTGTTGAAAATGTTAATGATTTTAAAGCTTATTGTATGTATGTTTCTATTTGAAAATAAATTTCTCTGGCATAAAAAAAAAGAAATATTGCTTTGGACAAACCTACTGTAAAAGACCTTTTTAAATTGTTGAGAAGCAAAAAGAAAACTTTGAGTACTAATGTGCACTTGGCCCAAGCCGTGCTATTTTCATTCCCTCACTATGCATGCCAAAACCAGATAGTGAATAAAGAAGAATGAGCAAGAATCAATATTTTTGAATTAAAGTATTGGTGAAGAATTTTGAATAGACCACCATTTTCTCCTTAGAAAATCTCCTTGCTTGTCTGTATTTTCACATACTTTAGACATATTGGCAAGAAGGATCAGTCTCCTAGAGAAGGACACCATTCTTGGTAACATTGAAGGTCAGTGAAAAGGAAGAAGGCCCTCAATGAGATGAACTGGCACAGTAGTCACGACAGCTGGCTCAGACATAGTAACAATTGTCAAGATGGCACAGGACCAAACAGTATCTCATTCTGTTGTATGTAAAGTCACTATGATTGGGAACAAACCCTACAGGAAAGATATATGGACTAGTGGAAATAGAGTACATATAAAGAATATTATTATTGTTGTCATGGGCTTTGAGAGGGAAAAGACCCTCCAGTGGGTTTTCAGAGGCTGTAAATCATGTGGGAATAGAGTACCCATCTTTCTCCTGCACAGCAGATGTGTCATCAGAGCAGCATAATGCCTTACCTCTAGGTCACCAGCTCTTCCTGACATAGAGAATAGCATTGCCATTGTCTGTAATACTGTCTAGAGATAGTGTGCATGTGTTTCCTGAATTGTGGTCATTCACAAAAGCAAGTTAAATTTGGAGGGGGGAGGATGAAATCTATCTCCACCTAACATTCTGTTTCCAACTAGGACGAGAGACTTTTGGTCTATCTGTGAACAAATTTGGAAAGAAAAGGAGGTAGATAGGCTCATACATTGAAGCGCCTCTATTTCAAACTCTTGACAATAGATTTACCCAATGTTGCCATGGGTGTTAATTGTGGATTCAAGGAATAGTAAATCATTGATGATGTCAATCTTTTCTCCTCCAATCATGATGTTGCCTAGTACTGTGGATTTTTGTTTTCTTTATGCTGAAATGCAATTCGTGTTGCTGTAGACTTTGATCTTCTTCAGCAAGTGCTTTAAGTCTTTTTCACTATCTACAAGCAAAGTTGTCTTCTACTTAAGGCAGATTATTGAGGAGACTTCCTTCAATTCTGATGTTACATTCTACTTCATGTAATGTAGTTTCTTGAATTATTTGTTCAGCATATAGAATGAACAGACATGGAGAAAGGATAAAGCCCAACACACACCTTTCTCGATTTTAAACCATGAATTATCCATTTAAAGACTAAGGAACGATTGTATACATTTGAAAGTTGGACTAGACAATGAATAAGGAAGACTGAAGAAGAATCTATGCCTATGTCAGCAAATAATACTAAAAGGACAAATAAATTGATCTTGGAGAAAGTGCAGTAAGGATGTTACTTAGGGCTAAGGCTGGTGAAATATGGTCTCACATACTTTGAGCATGTTTTAGGAGGGGCACCTGAACAAAGGCATCACGCTGGGAAAATCAGAGGGTTAACAAAAAAAGGGGAAAACTCTCAACCAGTTGGATTGACACAGTGACTGCAACAATGGGAATAAGCAGGGTGGAGATCATGATGATGATTCAGGGTGGGGAAGGTCTTGATCTGATGCTCACAGGGTGTCTGAGTCATAGTCAACTCAAGGGCACCTAATAGCACATCTGATACCAAGAATAGGTCAATCTCTTTCTCGAAATTTACAGCAGGATCATATTTATAACTCATTAAGAGTAAACCTCAATTAATAAAATCAGATGCTAGGAAAATGAGGAAACACAATTTACAGTACTTTAAAAAAAACAAACAAACCAAACTTTACCTCATTGTTTTCCCAACACTTTTTAAAATGAATTAGAAACAGATGTTAAAATTGCTGCCAACTGTTCACTTATCATCTGTAAATTGTCACTTGTTCACCATTATATTAAATGTTAGGCTTTATTAGTTTCAAGAGTCTTGCAGTACAGGTGTTGATGGATTATTAAAGTTACAGGATATTGAAATAACTTTAATAATTGTTAAAACATTTTTTGTTTAACAATAAAGAAAACTGAGAAATCTGGAATTCTGAAACTCTCACAAGTTATCTTAAAAAAATATCCATGCAATCCCAGAGATATGTGGTTTGAATCCACCAGATGCTCTGCCGAGGAAGGAGGGGCCATCTCCTCCTGTACCAGTCAGATCCAATTTGACAGTACACACACACACACACACACACACACACAAAATAATAAAATAAAAATTAAAAAAATATTTAAAAAATCCAAAAGTCAATATTTGCTATTCAATTCAATGAAATCTTTTGGGCAGCATCTATATTTTTGTCCTTTCAGTTTCCCCTTTTACAGTTAAAGAACACAAGAAGCTCCACAACTCAGGGACCAAATAAGAAGGACTGACAAACAAGGATTTTCAAGTTCAGAGAGGGTAGAGCTTCTAGAAGGTTGAAATAATATGGGCAGGAATCTCAGAGGCAAGTCTAATTGGGCATTGAAGAGCATGCAGGATTTGTTACATGTATATATGGCTTTAGTGAATCTCACACTGAACAGGGCTGTGTAGTCAAAGGGAGATGGCAGGGAAAAAAAAGACTTCTAGTGGTGGTGTTGTGTGCCTTTGAGTCGGAACCGACTCATAGCTGACACTCCAGTGACTTTTCCACTGGATTCTCCTGTGGATTTTCAGAGGCAGTAAATCATATGGGAGGAGACTGCCTATCTTGCGTCAGCACAGCAGCTGGTGGATTTGAACCACATGCTTTTGGGATTGCAGCACAGCTTCTTACCATTTCTAAGATGAGGTCATAAAAAACCATTATGACTTCTAACTGTGGTTTCTCTCAATGCTCATTCTGATTGAATCCAATTGCCATTGTCAAGATGCCCTTTAGGCAGCTCACAGAGAGGCTCATTTAAGAAAGGAACTATAGCCTTCTGCCACCAACCAGAACCAGGGAAGCCTTTAGATAGCTATATGACTGCAGTGCAATTCTAGGCATTATCTTGACTGCAACTTTAAGAAGTGGATGGCTAATCTGCTCCTTAGTCTGTCTTGAACTGGAAGCTTCACTGCAACCTGTCCACCGTGGGTGATCCTGCTGGTATTTGAAATATCTATGGCATAGTTTTCAGCATCACAGCAACATGCAAGCCACCACAGTACTGCAAACTGATAGACTGCAAACTGAGTGGTTTGTGGATAATCATTAGTATAACTCCTAGTGACTCTATGAACAAAAAATATAAACAGTGTTTTATCCTGAGCCATCCTCACACTTCCTGACACACAAGAAGAGCTCATTGCGGCAGTCACTGTGTCAAGATACCTGGTTGAGGGTCTTCCTCTCCTTCACTGACTCGCCACCCTTTCCAACATCATGTCTCTCTCCAAGGAATACCCCCTCCTAGCAACATGCCCAAAGTATGTGAAGTGAAATGTCATAATTTTTACCTCCAAAGAGCACTCTGGCTGCACACTCTCCAAGATAATATTTGTTTGTTCAAATAAATAATATTTATTTGTTCAGCAGTCTTCTCCAACACCATAGCTCAAAGGTGTCAATTCTTTTCCTGTCATTCTTATTCACTATCCAGCTCTCAGGTACACAGCAAGTGATTGGAAAGACTATGGCCTGAATCTGACACACCTTAGTCCTAAAACTGACATCATTACTCTTCAATAATTTGGAGAGGTCCCTAACTGCAAATTTTCCCAGTGTAATGCTCCTCCTTATTTCCTGACTTCTGGTACCAAGGGTGCTATTTGTGGATACAAGCAAGATGAAACTGTTGACAGTTTCAATCTCTTCTCCATCCATCATGATGCTAACTATTGGTCCAGTGGTTAAAAATCTTTGTTTTCTTGACATTGAGATGTAATCCATACTGAAGGCTTCATTCCTTGATCTTCTGCAACAAATGCTTCAAGTCCTCCTCACTTTCAGCAGTCAAGGTTGTGCAATCTGCATAACGTAGGTTATTGATGAATCTCCCTCCAATCCTGATGTCACACTCTTCTTCATAGAGTACAAGCTGAGAGAACTAAAAAACAAATTTAATCTTCATGTTGCAATATTGAAAGATGCTATGCGCAAGATATTGAATGACCTAGAAAGCATCAAAAGAAGATGGAGGGAATACACAGAATCACTGTACCAGAAAGAACTGATTGATACTGAAAAATTTCAGGGAGTACCATATGAACAGAAGCTAATGGTAATGAAGGAGGAAGTAGAAACAGCATTGAAGGCATTGGCAAAAATATAAGGTCCCAGGAATCTGTGAGATACAAATTGACTTGTTTTAATTAACAGATGCAGTCTCAGATGTGCTTACCAATCTATACCAGGAAATTTGGAGGACAGCTGTCTGGCTAATGGATAGGAAGAGGTCCCATATTTGTTCCCATTCCCAAGAAAAGTGATCCAACAGAATGTAGAAACTATTGAATAGTATCATTAATATCACACGCAAGCAAAATCTTGAAGATAATTAGAAAACAGCTAGAACAGTACATAGGTAGGGAACTGACAGAAGTTCAAGTAGGATTTAGAAGAGCCCATGGCACCAGGGATATTACTGCTATGGCTTATGGATCCTGGCTGAAAGTTAAAGAATGCCAGAAGAATGTCTATTTATGCTTTAGTGACTATACAAAGGCATTTAACTGTGTCAATCATAACAAGTTTTGGCTGACATTGAGAAGAGTGGGAGTCCCAGAGTACTTAATTGTGCTCATGTGAAACCTATACCTGGACCAGGAGGCTGTTGTGAGAATAGAGCAGGGAAACACTGCCTGATTTATAAGTGAGAGAAGGGTGAGTTGGGGTTGTATTCTCTCTCCATACCTATTAAATCTGTTATTAGTGATATTGTTTGCTAATTTCCACATCCTATTGCATTAGTTTTTATGCAAATGAGAATAAAGAAAGATCTCTTCCAGTCAACTGGCCAGTGAGCTGTCTTCCAGATTTCTTGGCTCAACTGGGTGAGCATATCAGGGCATTACACTGAGTCAATCACAAAAGTACATTATTTTATGACCTCACTTATATAAAAAGACAAGACAAATGTATAAGAAAGAAAAATTTCTTAGTGATTTCCAGGGCACAGGGGCAAGAAGAAAGTGAAAAAGGGATGCTTTTGGAGCACTAAGTTTCAGTTTATGAAGATGGAAACATCAAAGAGTGAAGTTTTACAGTCAATTTATGTAATTGCTGTAAAAAATTTGTATATTTTTAAGAAGTAACTTAGTAAAAGTTATGTAATGTATTTACAACAATGGAAAAAAAATGCAACTGCCAAGGCTGCTCACACACAACCAAATAACTCATGGAATTTGATCCCTTCCTTTGGAGGTGGAGGGTCCCGATTTTAATAGAGATTCTAGTTAAATGGCCTTACAATGTGTGCACTGCTTCCACTCTACCTTCTAACTTATTTAATCTTTAAACCTTATGCCACAAATATGTACCCAAGTCTACAAGTCTACTCAAAACCAAATAATAATGGATCTTAAATGGTAAAGCACATCTGTCTTGACCATTTTTCTCTTTTAAGAACTATTTATACTAGATCACTGACAAGAGAAACTGGATTGTCATGTTCCATTGAGTCGCCTGCAACTCATAGTGACCTTAAGTGCAACAGCTCTGAACCCTGCCCTATCCTGAGCAAATATCACTGTCTCCAACAGAACTATCACCATTATCCCAGTCACTTGAGTCAATCCATCTCATCTAGGGTCTTCCTTACTTGCCTTGTCCCTGTGCCCTTCCAAGCATGATTTCCTTCTCCAAGGACTGGCCCTTCCTGGTAACATGTCCAAAGTTTGTCAGATGGAGCTTCAAAATCCTAACCTTCAAGGAGCAGCTTGGTTTCACCCTCTCCGGGAAGGATCTGTTTGTTCTCTCAGCAGTTCATGGTATGTTCAATACTCTTCTCCAACACCACAGATCAAAGGTATCTGTTCTTCTATCATCCTTAGTCATTGTCCAGCTCTCTGATGCGTAGCAAGTAATTGCAAAGACCATGGCTTGAATCAGGAGTACCTTATTCTCTAGACTGATATCATTGCTCATCAGTACTCTGGAGAGGTCTCTGACAGTTTATTTCCCCAATGACATTAGCCTTTTGATTTACTGACTGCTAGTATTAAGAGTGTTGATTGTGGAACCAAGCAAGCTGAAATTGTTGACAATCTCAATCTCTTCTCCATCTATGATAATGCTACCAATTGGCCCAGTGATGAGAATATTTGTTTTCTTTATGTTTAGATTCAATCCATATTGAAGACTTCAGTCCTTGACCTACTGCAGCAAATGCCGCAAGTTCTCCTCAGTTTCAGCAAGCAAGGTTGTGTCATCTACATAACACAGGTTGCTGATGAATCCTTCTCCAGTGCTGGTTCCACACCCCTCCTCATAAAGTCCAGCCTCCCAGAAGAACTTTTCTGCATTTAGATTGAAAAGGCATGGAGATATGATGCATCCACGGCTTATACCTTTCCTGCTGTGTTTCCTTTGTTCTGATGACTGCCACCTGGTCTAAGTATGTGTCATGGTTCATAAATGTCTGGGATTCCCATTTTTATCAAGTTGTTGTGATTCACACAGTCAAATACCTTTGTATAGCAGATGAAACACAGATAAGCATTCCTCTGGTACTCTCTGCTTTCAACCAAGATCCATCTAACATTGGCTATGATGTCCCTAGTGTCACAGCCTCTTCTAAACCCAGCTTGTACTTCTGGTAGTTCTCTGTCAATGGATTGTTCCTGATCCAGACCATAGTCTTTTCAGTCACCTAACAGAGGAAGAACTGAAGCCTTTGAATTATGGTGCTAGAGAAGAGTACCTACTATCCCATGGACTAACAAAGTAACAGGTAAGTCTTGGAGAAAGTGCAGCCAGAGTGCCCATTAGTGGCAAGGATGGTGAGGATTCATCCCATTCTTTGAGCATGTTGGTATAAGAAGCTAGTTCTTGAAGAATGACACCCTGCTTGGAAAGGGGGAGGGATGGCAGAGGAGGGAAAGACACTCAGCCAGGTAGATTGACATGGTGACTGCAGCAGTGGGCTCGAGTGTGTCAGGAAGGGTGAGGATGGAACAGGGTAGGTAAGACAGAGTTCAGGCCTGATGTTCATACAGTCGCTATGAGTCGTATTCGACTCAATGGCACCTAATACCAACAACAAAACTTTTTTCCCCCCTTAAAATGTTTATTTTAATGAAAGTTTACAGAGACTTTCGATTTTCATTCATTCATTCATTGTTGCACACTTTCTTCCCTGTCCACCCCTTGCCCCAGTCACTTTTTCTCTTTGAAAAGTAAATTTTTGAAAAATTCTGTTATACAATCCCCTTCGCTCCCCCCCGAGTCCACTCCACTACGCAGCCTTCGCGCTAGACTCCTGCCATGACAATAATATCTAATCACATATTTCTCCTAAACAGTTCTATCCCTCATCTGTTTCAATGCAGTATGTATTATTTATCCTCTTAGTTTCCCCTCAACCCCTGTCAGTCCTGTTTTACAACAGTGGCACTATGCAGTATATATTCTTTTGTGACTGAGATATTTCATTCAGTATAATGTCCTCCAGGGTAATTTTGTGTAATTTCTTGAGTTCCTTGTTTTTCTTTATTAATTTTCATTAAAGTTTACAGACTTTGGATTTCCATTCATTCATTGTACTTTTCTCCCTATCCAACCTTCACCCACCCCCTCCCCCCGTTCGCTCTTTTCTTTGAAAAGTAAAATAAAAATTATTTCATTCACAACAAAACTTTTAAACGTTTACAACAAGTGCGAGAGTCTTCACTTATACTTCTGAACCGGACCAACTTGTGAGACTGGGTTTTCTCCTTCCCTGACTGACCCTTGACTCTTTCCTCAAATCTAGTACGAAAAAAGCTGCAATGCGAGTTCTCCTTTCATCTTCACCTTCTCTGTGAGCTGCTGCCTTCCTTTTTCCTCGCTTTCTCTAGCTAGCACTTGCCATTCTGAGTTTTCTAAATTCCACACGTAGAAACCGAGAGCTCGAGAAGCCACACTCTGGACCCGCAGCGTCTGCCCGCCCGCCCCCTGCCCGCGCCGGCCGGGCCCGTGGCATTCTGGGACTTGGAGTCTCTAGAAGCGCAGCTGCTTCAAGCACGTCTCCTCCTCCCGGCGTCCGTCGCTGCCTCTTGCCCTGGGGACGCCATGACGTATCACTCCCACCGTCCCTTGCCTCCTCCCAATTTCTTCCTTTCCTAAGAAGCCCAGTCTTGGACTCCAGGAACCTTTTACGTCAGCCGCAGCTCAGAGTTGGTCCCGGCACTGGTCCACTTTTCGGCAAAGTGACGTGGACGTCAACAGCAATGGCGGCAGGAGAAGAGGTCCTGCCACTGCCCACGTCGGGCGGCGACAGCTGGTGAGTAGAAACGCGGGGTCGATTCGCGCTGTCCTTGTGTCTTTCCTTCTTGTCACCCTGTGTGTCGCAGAGACACCGGCAGGTGCTGGCATGCCGTGGGAAGCCTTAGGAGAAGGGCCGGCAGCCCAGCCCGCGCCGCCCAGACTGGAACGCCAGTGGGGAGGGGTGTGGTCCAGGTGGCAGCTTCTCCACTCCTAATTGTTATGGAGGCAGTGGCACTGCGGCTAGACCGGAGCAGGGTCCCAGGCCTTGGGAGTTGGTTGGAGTAAGCTGGTTAGGTAGGAAGTTTCTTAAATAGGAATCAGAGGCGCTGCCCAACCTACCGATTGAAGGAAACACCGTTTGAAATTACCACGGTGACCTTTGCCTGTGATACACGCAGGGAGGATCCCTCCCACATAGCTGAAATTTTTTTCAGTTTTTATTTCTAGTCTTTTGTTTCGCGTTCCAGCAATTTGCACCATTCATCCCTTTTGATCGAGTCTCTTTTCTTTACAGTTACTTTTTTCACAGGATTTTCACAGCATACACAGTATGATGTGTATGCTGCACGCAAGGTTTTGCATGCTTACCTGATTTATAATCAGATGTGTAAGGCTTCACAACAGTATTTTGGTAAACTGTAGTGTCTCAGGGTTGCTAAATGTTTGGGAAAGGCTCAACTTTTAAATAGTTGATGTTCACAATAAGCTTTTACAGACAATACCATTAAAAAAAAAATAGAACCTTTACAGATTTGTGGAAGTTTTACCATTGATCTAAATGTATTTGACATTAAAACTAGTTTTCAATTTGTTTGTACTGGTTTTCAGTTCATATAACGTGCAACAGCTCGCTGGCAAGCCATTTATCTGAGAATAATGTAGAACATACTTAGAGCATGTTATCAACAGGAGCAAATTCCTGCAGTATCCTGCTTGGTAAAGTAGAAATCATCAAAAAAGAGAAAGATCTTCAGTGAGATGGATTGATATATTGGCTGGAACAATGGGCTAAAGCTCAGATTACAAGGATGGCACAGGACTTGGCAGTTTCATTCTATTGTGCATAAGGCTGCTTTGAGTTGGAACTGACACAGCAACACTTGTCAACAACATAGTAAATTTTGTGTTCCTTAAACTACATTCTTATTGACTGTGAAAGTGATACGAAGTAGTCTGATTTCTAGTTCTAAGAAATACCATAAATATTCAAGACAATTTTGATGTGGAAACACCATTTGAAATTTGTCCTCAATGTTTTATTGAAAATACCATGACTTAGGTCAGGTACACCTTAGTATTCAAACTGACATCCTTGCTCCTTATCACTGTGAAGAGGTTCTTTGCCACAGATCTGTCCATTGCAATATATTAATTGCTTTCTAAACTGCAGCTTTCTTTTAAAGAAATTTTATTTTATACTAGTTTGCTTACAGAGTTCATATACATTGTTGTTATTTTTTAAAATTTTATACTTACAAAGTTCTTATACATTGTTTTTCACACCAGATCTTTCCCATTTCCTTTACCTGCCCCTCCCTCTACCCATCAGATTGTGTGACCCTATGATTATCCCCCCCTGCCCTTCCTCACCCCTCCGCTCCTAGCCTTTGCCCCTTGGATCCTCATACCTGTCTTACTAGTTAACGTTTTTCTACAATAATGATCTTATACAGTATTTGTCCTTATGAGACAGAGTTAGTTCCCTTAGCATAATGCTCTCTGAGGCCCTCCCAAGTTATGTAGTAATTTTTGAAATCCTTGCTCCTGCTTGCTGTGTAGTATTCCATTGTGTGAATATACCACAATCTCAGCCTATTCAGTTATGGTTGAATATTTGGGCTGTTTCCATGTTCTTGTGATGGTGTATGGCGATGCTATGAACATTGGTATAAAAATCTCCATCTCTGTCTCCTTTCTGATTTTTTCAGGGTATATTCCAAGTGTGGAATAGCCAGATCATATGAAATTTATATGTTCAGCTTTTTGAGGAAACACCAAATTGCATTCCAGAGTGATTGTACCATTTTACAATCTCACTAACAGTGTATAAGAGTTCCTATCTCATTTTACAACAGTGGCACTATTCAGTATTTGTCCTTTTGTGACTGAGGATTCACTCAGCATAATGTCCTCCAAAGTCACCCATTTTGTATAATATTTCATGAGTTCCTTGTTTTTCAATGCAGTATAGTATTCCATTGTGTGAATATACGACAGCTTCTCTATCCTTCATTTATTGATGGGCACTTAGATTGTTTCCAACTCTTTGCTTTTGTCATTGGGGTTAGGGAAGACTGAGAAAGATGGGATAAATTATGTATACTGCATTGAAACAGATGAGGGAGAGAACTGTTTAAAAGGGGTATATGATTAGGTATTACTGTCATGACAGGAGTTCAGAATGAAGGCTGCATAGGGGAATGGATCTGAGGGGAGAGATTGTATAACAATGAAAGAATTTTTCTTTTACTTTTCAAAGAGAAGAGAGAAGGGGGGATGGGCAGGGAGAAAAGTGCAAAACAATGAATGGAAATCCAAAGTCTCTGTAAATTTTCACTTAAATTAATAATAATAAAAGAGTTCCTATCTCTCCACATCCTCTCCAACATTTATTACTTGGCTGTCTTGTTAAACTTTGCCACTGTTACTGATTGATACAGTAACTGGGGCAATGGGGGTTGGTGTGTCAGAATCAGTGAGACTGGCTTCAGGACAGGACAGACTACAGAGCTGCTGCACTTAAGGTCACTATGGGTTGCAGGCGACTGGAGGGTACATAACAACAGCTGGGGTGAGATGGTATCTCATTGTGGCTTTGATTTGCATCTCACTTATTGCCATTGATTTTGAGTATTCATGTGTCTGTTGGCTATCTGAATGTCTTCTACCGTGAAAGGTTTTTCCATGTCTTTTGCCCATTTTGTAATTATTAGCAGTCTTTTTCTTGTGGAGGTCCTGTAGGATTCTGTAAACTTATGCTATGAGACCCTTGTCTGAGATGATATTGCCAAATGTTTTTTTTTCCCCAGTCAGTAGGTGTTCTTGTCACTCTGTTGGAGAATGGTTTGTTTTTTTAAAAAAAATATTATTCATTTTAATGAACCTTTACAGAGATTTTGTATTTCCATTCATTCATTCATTCATTCATTGTTGCATTTTTCTCCCTAACCACCCACCCCCTCCCACCCAGTTCGCTCTTCTCTTTGAAAAGTAAAAGAAAAATTCTTTCATTGTTATACAATTTCACACCCCTCCCACCCCACCAAGGTACACTCCACTACTGCAGCCTCATTCTGATTCTTGTCATGACCATAATACCCAATCATATATCGCTTTCAAACTGTTCTCTCCCTCATCTATTTCAATGCAGTCTACATAATTTATCCAATTCTTCTCAGTCTCACCCCAACCCTGTTGTCAGTCCCATTCTCCAACAGTGGCACTATGCAGTATTTGTCTTTTTGTGACTGAGATATTTCACTCCACATAATGTCCTCCAGGGTCATCCATTTTGAATAATATTGCACGAGTTCCTTGTTTTTCAATGCAGCCGTAGTATTCCATTGTGTGAATATACTACAGCTTCTCTAGCCATTTGTTTGTTGATGGGCACTTAGGTTGTTTCCAACTCTGCTGTTGTGAACAAAGCTGCAATAAATATGGGTGTGCATATATCTGCCTGGGTGACAGTTACGGTTTTTTTAGGGTATATTGCCAGCAGAGGAATTGCTGGGTCAAATCGTATTTCTGTTTGCAAGTTTTTGAGAAAGCGCTATACAGCCTTCCGTAGTGGTTGCACCATTTTACACTCCCACCACCAGTGAATAAGGGTTCCAGTTTCTCTACATCCTCGCCAGCATTTGTTGTTTGCTACTCTGTTAAATTTTACTATTCTTCCTGGGGTGAGATATCTCATAGTTGTTTTGTGGAGAATGTTTTTGATGTGCACAGGGGTTTAATCTGTAGAAGGTCCCATTCATTTTAAAAAA
>NW_006399835.1:14009462-14017640 GCF_000299155.1 Elephantulus edwardii | reverse complement strand
GTGGCACCATGCAGTATTTGCCCTTTTTGACTGAAATATTTCAGTCAGCATAATGTCCTCCAGGGTCACCCATTTTGAATAATATTGCATGAGTTCCTTGGTTTTCAATGCAGCATAGTATTCCATTGTGTGAATATACCACAGCTTCTCTATCCATTTGTTTGTTGATGGGCACTAGGGTTGTTTCCAACTCCTTGCTATTGTGAACAAAGCCGCTATAAACATGGGTGTGCATATATCTGCTTGGATATCGGTTATGGTCTCTTTAGGGTATATTCCCAGTAGTGGAGTTGCTGGGTCAAATGGCAACTTTTTGAGAAAGCACCACACCATTTTCCACAGTGGTTTCACCATTTTACACTCCCACCAACAGTGAATAAGGGTTCCCAGTTTCTCCACAACCTCGCCAGCATTTGTTGCTTGCTGGGTGAGATGATATCTCATAGTTTTGATTTGTATCTCTCTTAGAGCTGGGGATTTTAAACATTTCTTCATGTGCTTTTTGTCCATCTGAATGTCTTCTTTGGTGAAGTGTCTGTTCATATCCTGTGCCCCATTCATCAATTTTTAATCCTCTCCTTGTTGTATATTTCTGGCTTTATTTGTCAGCCTTTTTATACCATGAGCTAGGCCTTCTAAGCTTGGTCCTGCTTTGTCTCTTATGGTCTTTATGTTTTTGGGGCTCTACCGTTAGATCTCTGATCCACCTTGAGTTGGATTTTTGTGTATGGTGAGGTGTGCCTCCTGCTTCAGTTTTCTGCAGGTAGTTGACTGCAGCTTTCATTGATGTTGACTGTGGATCCAAGTAAAATGAAATCTATGACTTGTCTGTCAGTTTGTTATACTGTGATGGTTTGAATGTTTCATTGACACTGGAAGTTATGCCTCTGTTGGTATTTCAACCAACAGCAGAATCACTCATCCATAATAGGCAGCTTTAAGTGGGACTTACAGACTTAAACGAAGAAGCAGAATGAGCCATTCACTTCTAAAATAACTGGTCAATGAAAATCTTATAAATAGCGATAGAACATTGTTTTTCTATATTCTGCTTAACAACAGAACAAAGTAGTTTTGAGTGATAGGGAATGGCAAAGGACACACTGACAAGGAAGATTAATCAGAACTGGCTTTGACAAGCACTGTGGCATTTGGACAAGAACAAACTGGGAGGAGGGTAGAGAGAATAGTGCAACAATGAATGAGTGGAAGCCCAAAATCTCTGTAAATGTTTATGAAAATTAATAAAATATAGAAAAAAAAGGAAAAAAAATAAGCAAAAATAAAAAAAAGAACAAAGTAGTTTTAAGCTAATCATATATGTAAATCTTTATAAAAGGTAATTTGTTGTCCGCTGTGGGTTGTTTATTTGTACTTTATTCAGTGTTAGAGAAATGCAGACCTATTATGTAGCATGAATGTCACATTCTTGCCCTTTGTTGTGTGTCACTTATATGAATTTAAGTGATTAAAGTTTTCAGAAAAATATTCTCATGAAACTTGTTTTTTTCTTAGGGATAAAAAAGTAAAAGGAAAAATGCTCTCGGGATACCTATAGATGTAGGGGCAGTCATACCTCTACAGAAAGGGACACAGCCCATTAAGTGGTCAAATCACTGGGTCAGTAGGATTGTAGTCTCGCATATTTTCTAGCTATACTCATCCTCTACCTAGAACAAAGACTTCCACATTATTCCCGGTGTACTCCAGTATCAGGTGTTTCAAATAGTTGTTTCCTAGTTAACCCCCCGCCCCCGTTTGTCCTTCTTCTTTCATTCCTTAATTTTTTAGAGTTCTGCATCAAGCTTGGCTTGATTAGTTTAATTTTCAGTTGTGGCAAGTGCCATTAAATAGTTACTTTCAACTCTTTTTTTCCCCCTCGTTTATTATTTTTATCATTTCATGTAATTCTAAAGATTATTAACATACCACGTTTTTCCTCTGCCAGTATTAATAACTTTTAAATAGGTAAGAGATTTTCTCGGTTGAATACTTCATGAAGGGGATCGTCATCTAGGCATTATTCACTGTATGTATGTAATTTGAGCGTGGTCTGGACAGTCTCGGCATTTTCTCCACCCCCAGATGTCACAGTATTGGTAAAAAAGGGTGGAGTTTCTCTTCGTGTTCGGAAGGAGTTGGGGTAGCCGAACTCCAGCTTGTTGCACAGCCCCTCACTCGTAATTCTGACCCTCACTGCTTGCCCATGGATCGCCCAGAAGCCGAGGTGGCGCAATGTGGCCAGGATCGCGGGCACGACTGGTGAGTTGGCAGTAGCGATGTGGGCTCGGATGTGGGTGCGGGCACGGGCGCGAGTATGGGCGCAGGCGCGAACGCGGGCGCAGGCGCAGAGTCCTCACTCGAAGGCCCGGGACCCAGCGCCAGGCCAGCCGAACAACGGCTCCACGTTGGCTTCCGCCATATTGTCTTCCTTCTTATTATGTGAAGTAGTTGTTTAGTATTTTTAATCAGTGAGGTGCATGGTTGAGATGAAAGTTATTAATTTTTCTTTCATTTTCTTGCACATGCACTATACTTGCTCATTTTAGAAAAAGAAGATTGACGCATCCTAATGAAAGTATATTTCTAAAAAATACTCTTTGTGTTTGGGAAAGGATGGGTGGAGACTGTCTATTTTTTAAATAATGCATAGAATTTTTAAACTTTTACTTAATATTGACCTTGATATAAACATATTTCTACATCATTAATGTTTTTCAACAGTAGTTTCTTAGTATTCCATTTTCTGATTTAGATTACTTCCCTCTCTTAGGGCCGTTATTTGCATTTTTTCAAAGTAACAAAGAACATTGCTGAACACATCTCTGGAGCTGAATATATTAATCTCAAGTTTTGTTTCATACATTTACTTTATTTGACTAAAACAAAAGGAACGTTTGAAATGTACATATTTACAAACATTTCGACATTAGAAAATTAAAGTCCGATATTTAATCACTTAAAATGTCCACTATGGCCTTTACTATGGCACATGTTAGTTACATGTAAATTTACTGAAAACTTTAAAAAAATATGTGGATGTGAACTTCCTACTTTGCTTTCATAGTTCTATAATTATCTGGGAGATCCTTGTGATAGTTGTGATGTGCTGTCGAGTTGGACTCACACCAGACCCTCCAGCGAGTTTTCAAAGGCAATAAATTACACAAGAGCCTTGTGATAAGAGTTTATAGAAAAGACCTATGTAAACGGCTGGAAATTCTTCCATGGCCAGATCAGTCTTGTCCGTTCTTTCACTGTGTCCACTTTCTAGCAACAGTTAGCAATTCTAGAGTTGTATTTTCAGTCTTTTTTTAAATTTTTTTTATTTTCAGTCTTAATCCAGGTTCTTGACATCCATCCAGTCGAACGTTAAAAATTAATGTTTGCAAAAAATGTTATGGTGAATGAATAAGGCGTTAGGTGGCAGATTATATACATATCTTCGCTTCCCCAGCACTCCTTGAAACAGTCAGATCTTAAACCAGTCTTTTCAAAAACTTCTCAAACTGCAGTTTCTCGGATATTCTTTTCAGATTTGGACATGCCTCCTGGAAACTTCCATGTATTTTAAAAATTTATTTTGGTGTTGTACAAGTACTTTCTTATTGTTCTCATCAAATACAGTACCTGTAACTTCTACTTGATATATAGTATATTTGTTAATCTGCTAGACCGTTAGCCAGTGTAAGCATTGATGGATCCTATTGTGCATGGAAAAAGCAGAAACCCGGGGAAGCAACAGGCAATAAATCTGCTTTTGAGGGAGGATAGGAGTGTGTAGGCCTGTGGCTAGTTTACCTTTTTTACTGTCGTTGCTGGATTGCACCTTGCATGCCTCCCTTGAGGGCAATTTTAAGGTGGTCTAGGGTACTGAGTCTCAACTGAACCTGTCCTCCTTGCAGCTCAACCACTTTGACAGGGGTTCTGTGTGCAACAGTGCCCACTCCGGGCCACACAGTATCCGGCAGTGGCCCCAAACCAATGCCATGAGCCAGTTCTTCCTACTCAAGTCATTCATTCTCAGTTATTCTTGGATGTATGGTTATAAATGTTTAAAAGAAAACCTATACATATTCCTTAAATGCTTTTAAAATTATTCAGGAAGTATATTAAAATGTCATCTGTTATATTTCTGCTTAAGCTTCTGACTGATGATGCTATGTGAGAATTAAAAATCTCCTTCCTATCTAATTTTTATAAAAGATCCATCTTTAAGGATTTACTTTTTATTCTGATGGGTATTCCCACAATTTTAAATAGTATCTGGTACATTCTTAACTTACTAATAGGATTCTTGGTGGTATAGTACCTGTCATATCAGGCTAACTGAAAGGTTAGCAGTTTTAATCTACCAGCCTGTACAAGAAACATTGACAAGCAGTTAGCCCTTGAAAAGATTTACGGCCTCGGAAACTCAATGGGAAATCGCTGTGAGTTAGAATCTATTCCGTGGCAATGATTTTGGTTTTTATAACTTATTAATAAAACAGTTTTATTATTTAATAAAATTTATGCTAAAAGAAAAGATGAATATAAAGGAAATGTATCAAATATCCAAATACCAAATCCCAAAAGTAGAGGGATATCCAGCCAATTATTCAACCATTAAAAGTTCTGTTTTGTGAAGAATAGTGATAGCTCAGAAATATGTCTGTGATTTAAAAAAAAACAACACAAATAATATTAGTCCTTAAACAACATGAGTTTGAACTACATGGCTCCACTTAAAAAAAATTGTGCAATGCTAATCATTTCCATGTGAACACTTTGTCTTTCATGTAAATTGAGTTTTGCAATGTAGAATGATCTCTTGTATCCCAGCATAGTTTTCCATAATATTTAGTGCAAATCTGTGAACTTTGACTAATTCATGGGACCTATATGAAGTGCCTTGAATGATGCCAGGAGTGGTATCAAGAAGCTGAGAAAATTCTTAACATTGAATTGCTTGATACGTACCATAGGTTATAGTTTACAGATACAGTAGGCATCCACTTCAAAATAAGTGAATCTAGTTGTAAAGAAAGAAAAGTTGAAGTCTTTGCTGTAGGCATGCCAGAAGGCACGGAAATCTCAATACTTTATATAGTAGTGAATATGCAACTTTTATGTCTGTGGTGTGTATAATACATATCCAATACATGTTAATGGACTCTTTATACTGATAAGGTGTCCGGTCGCTGGTAGGCTATTAGTGGTTAAATTTTGGGGGAGTTAAGAGATAACCTATGGATTTTAAAGTGTTTAGGGACTCAGCATCCCCAACCCTGCATTATTCAAGAGTCAGCTGAGCTTGTAAGACCTGAGAAGCTCTGGTAGCATAATGAGCTTGTAAGACCTGAGAAGCTCTGGTAGCATAATGGTTGTGCTTACCTACTAACTGATAGGTCAGAGATTAGAACACACCAGCATTTTAGAGGGTGAGAAAAACCTGGAAATACACTGCTTTTGAGATTTTACCTGTGAGACAGTACTACTTCGTTCACTAGACTCTCTGTGAGTTTAAGTGGACTTGACTGAAGTGGAGTTTTGTTGGAGTTTTATTGGCAAATCCTCTAAAATGAACAAGTTCACCTAACAAAAAAGTCTTTTAAAAAAGTTAGATATTGTTCAGTAATCAAAATAAAACATAGTATTTGTGGCTTTCATTTACTGACATGGTATTAATGTGGCAGGAATTGCACTGAGTGCTTTGTTTTCTGTAATTGAGGTATCTGTTGATCGTTTGAAATAGATACTGAAAATAATAAAGTTTCTTTTCAATTCCACTATATTGATTTGCATACAAAATTTGTGTACATTTTGTTTTATATGTTTCTTCACTGACATTTTGTTTCATCGTGTCATTCCCATACATTGTGTTTTATAAAATTAATCACCATGGAATTATGCCCATTATTGCCTGGTCTTTACAGGTTCCCATGTGATCTTTCCCATTTCCTTTACCCCCTCTGTCCACCCACCAATTATGTGACCCTGTGATTTCCCTTCTGCCCACCTTCACCCCTCTGTTCATACCCCTTTCCTTCTTGAATCCGCAAACATGTTTTATTAGTTACCTTTCATTTTTACAAAAATAGCCTTATGCCATATTTTTCCTTGTGGGACTGAGTAAGTTTACTTGGCATAACGCTCTTCAGTCTCTCACAAGTTATGTAGTATTTTTTTAAAAACACAGCCAGGGGAGGATAAAATTGATGAATGGGACCTTCTAAAGATTAAATCTTTGTGTGCACCAAAACCTTTTTCCAATAGGGTGAAAAGAAAACTTACTGACTGGGGAAAAAAACATTTGGCAAACCATCTCAGACAAGGATTTCATGTCCAAAGTCTACAGGATACTACAAGGCTGCCACAAGAAAAAAGACTGATAACCCAGTTACAAAATGGACAAAAGACATAGTAAGAATTTTCACAGAGGATGATATTTACATGGCCTACAGACATATAAAGAAATGCTCCAAATCACTGGCAATAAGAGAGATGCAAATCAAAACCACGATGAGGTACCATCTCACACGAGTGGCAGTGGCAAAGTTTAACAGGACAGCAAGTAATAAATGTAGGATAGGCTGTAGAGATTGAAATTCTCATATAATCATTGGTGGGATTGTAAAAATGGTACTGCCCTCTGAAAGGCAATTTGGCATTTCCTCAAAAAGCTTAGCATAGAAATTCCATATGACCCAGCTATTCCACTGCTAGGAATATACCCCAAGGAGGTTAAAACTGTGACACAAGCTGAGATTAGTATACTAGTGTTCATAGTAGCATTATTCACCATTGCAAATACGTGGAAGTGTCCTAACTGTACAACCATAACTAAATGGATTGGGATATTTTGGTACATTCACATAATGGATCACTACACAGCACTCAAGTTAATAGACTTTTTTTTTTTAAATAAATTTTCGTATTGGAAAAAAAAAAAATAAAATTTCGTATTGGGTAGAATTAGCTTTTTAATTCTTCTAGACTTCTTAAGCGAGCTATGGTGGATTGTTGTTCTATGTGCCATTAAGACACTTGTGACTCACAGCGACCATATGTGAAATAGCTCTGAACCCTGTCCTATCCAGAGCAATCTCACTGTCTCTGATACACCAACTCCCATTACCCCAATTACTGTCTCAATCCATCTCAATCCGGGTCTTCTTCTGTGCTGTTCCTCCACCTTTCCAAGCATGATGTCTTTCTCCAAGGACTGGTCCCTCCTGGCCCAAAGTATATGAGATGGAGCTTCAGTATCTTTGCCTTCAAGGAGCAGCCTGGTTTCACCCTGTCCAGTACAGATTTTTTCGTTCTCTTGGCAGTCCATGGTAAGTTCAGTACTCTTCGCCAGAACCATAACTCAGAGGCATAGATTTTTCTTCTGTAACCTTATTCATTGACAGTTTGCCTTTTGATTTCCTGGCCAGTGGTACCAAGAGTATTGATTATGGATCCAAGCAAGCTGAAATTGTTGACAGTCTGTCTCTTTGTCTATCATGATGTTGCCATTTGGCCCAGTAGTGAGAATCTTTGTTTTCTTGATGTTGAGTTTAGTAGTAAGGAATTAACATCATCTCAGGAACAGCTTTGAGGCCTTGAACACTAATGAGCTAAGACCAGATGAGTTCTGATAGGATGTCAAATGTATCATCCAGGAAGAGTGCAGACGGTCATTGCAAAGACAGAAGAAGAAGAAGAGACCAAAATGGATGTCAGAAGAAACTCTGAAGATTGCACTGGAGCGTAGAGAAGCCAAAACACAAGGAAGAATTCAAGATATTAAAAGAGCTGAACAGAAGATTCCAAAAGGCAGCTTAGAATGACAAAGCAAAATATTACAATGAAATGTGTGAGGTGCTAGAGTCAGAAAATCAAAAGGGCTGAACTTGTTCAGCATTTCTTAAGCTCAAGGAACTGAAGAACAAATGCAAACCTAGAGTTGCTATAATCAAGGATGCCTTGGGCAGAATGTTACATGATCCAGGGAGTATTAAAAGAAGATGGAAGGAATATACTGAATCATTGTATCAGAAGGAATTGGCAGATACAGAAGAATTTAATGAAATAACATATGAGCAAGAGCCTATGGTGATGAAGGAAGAAGTTGAAGCTGCTTTGAAGGAAATAGCAAAAAATAAGGCCCCAGGAATAGATGGTATACCAATTGACGTATTTCAGCTAACA
>NW_006399835.1:14005177-14008165 GCF_000299155.1 Elephantulus edwardii | reverse complement strand
GGCAGTGCGATTGGCACAGGATAGAGCAGGGTTTAGGGCTGTTGTACATAGGGTCACTATGAGTCGCAAACGACTCGACGGCATATAACAACAACAATGTAAAAGTAATTGATCTGATTCCTATGCATATCATCAGGTGAAATCCATGTATATAGCCTGTGTTTATGTTTTCTATAGAAAGTATTTGCAATGAATAAATCGTTGAGTGTACAGAATTCTGTCATTCTATTTCCAGCTTCATATCTGTCCCCAAGTCCATGTTTTCCAACTACTGATCCTTCTTCTCTGTTCCCAGCTTTTGCATTCTAGTCACCTGTTATTATTAATGCATCTTGATTGTGTGTTTGATCAGTTTCTGACTGTAAAAATTGATAGAACTCTTATATTTCTAACTAGGTATAACTAAAGAAATTACTATAAAGGTAACTATAAAGGCAACCACATTTTTCCTCACCTATTTATCTCTGGCATAGTAGATCATATGATCTTCTGAATCAAAATTACTGGAACAGCACATTAACAGATAACTGCCTGAAATGCAGGTTGGGTTTAGAATAGGCACTACGGATGTTATAGCTAATTTTAAATGGATCTTGGCTGAAAGCAGAGAGTAAAGCAGGGTTTAGGGATGTTGAGTTGGAATCACCTCGACGGTATGTAACAACAACATGTAAAGGTAGACATTCAGCTATAGGTCAGTTGTGACTTGATGGTACATGTCAACAAGAAGACCTGGTTAGGAGGAATAATAAATAGTATATTTATGAGTTATATACCCAACAGTTGAACTACTGATAACATATATTCAGAATTATGAGGTAGTCGTGCTAGCGTACTCTGTGAAGAAGAATGTAGTAGAATTAGGATTGGAAGAATACGTACCAGTAATCTTCAGTATGCAGATGACACAGCCTTGCTTGCTGAAAATGAGAAAGACTTGAATCACTTGTTGCAGAAAATCAAATACTGCAGCCTTTGATATGGATTGTATCTCAATGTCAAGAAAACAAAAATTCTTATCACTGGACCAATAGGTGACATCATAGATGATAGATGGAGATAAAGATTGAAATTGTCAGTAACTTTATCTTACTGGGATCCACAATCAATATGCATGGTACAGTCAGGAGATCAGGAGACTTCTTGCTCTGGGAAAGTCTGAAGTCAGGGACCTTTCCAAATTACTGACAAATGGTAATGGTAGGACTGCTTTTTCAAGTTAGTATTACTTATTCAGGCCATAGTCTTTTTAATCACTTGCTATGCATTTGAGAGCTGGACAGTGTAAAAAAGAGAAGAAAAATTAATGCCTTTAAATTGGAGGAGAATACAGAATATCCCATGGACTGCAAAAAGAACAAACAAATATGAAGCCAGAGTGCTCCTGGGAAGCAAGGATGGCAAAGCTTTGTCTCATATTTTGGTCATGTTGCTAGGAGAAGTTGCAAAGACCCTCACCCAGGTGGATTGACACAGTAACAGCAGCAATGAATGTGTCAGAGATTGTGAGGATGCAGGATAGAACAGGGTTTAGATCTGTTGTTCGTAGAGCCACTATGAGTCGTATTCAACTCGACGGTATCTAACAACACAGCTTAAAAACAAACAATTTAAATGGCAATGAGTTGATGGATGGGTAAATAAAATGTAATATAAACATACTATAGAATATCATTCACCAATACACAGGAATAAGGAGTACTAATGCATACTATTGTAATATGGACCAAGCTTGAAATCATTAAGCTGAGTGAAAGAATCCATATATAAGGGCCACATATTATATGGTTCTGTTTAAATGAAATTTCCAGAATAGGCAAATCTAGAGACAGAAAGTGGAGCAGGTCATTGCCAAGGGATTTAGGAAAATGGCAATGGAAAATAACTGATGGCCATGAGTTGTATCTTTGAGAATATTGTTGTTATGTGCTATCAAGTTGCCTGCAACTCATAGCAACCCTGTGTACAATAGCCCTAAACGCTGTTCTATCCCTTGCCAATCTTATTGTCTCCGACACACCTATCCCCATTACTCTAGGGACTGAAACAATCCATATCATCAAGTGTCTTCGTATCCTGCGCTGTCCCTCCACCCACCCAAGCATGACATCTCTCTCCAGTGACTTTTCCCTTCTTGCATCATGTCCAAAGTATGTCATATGAAGTTTCAGAATCCTTGCCTCCAAGAACCAGCCTGGCTTTACCCTCTCCAGGATGAACTTGTTTGTTCTCCTAGCAGTCCGTGGTATACTCAATACTTTTTTCCAGTACCATAGCTCAAAGGCATCAACTCTCCTTCTATCATCCCTAGTTATTGTCCAGCTCTCTGATGCATAGCAAGTAATTGCAAAGGTCATGGCCTGTATCAGGCTCACATTAGTCTCCAGACTGATATGTTGCTCTTTAGTACTTTGGAGAAGTCTCTGACAGCGACTTTCCCAGTGCAGTTCATCTTTTAATTTCCTCGCTGCTGATACCAAGAGTGTTGATTATAGAACCAGGCAAACTGAAGCTGTTGACAATCTCAATCTCTTCACCATCTATCATGATGCTGCTAATTGGCCCATTGGTGAGAATCTGTTTTCTTGATGTTGAGCTTCGATCCATATTGAAGGCTGCAGTAAGCAGCAAGTGCTTCAGGTCCTCCTCTGTTTCAGCAAGCAGGGTTGTCATCTGCATAACGCCGATTGTTTATGAGTCTACCTCCAATGCTGATGCTATACTTTTCCTCATAGATTCCAGTCTTCCAGATAATCTGTTCTACATATAGATTGAAAAGGTATGGCGATAGGACACATCCCTGGTGTACACTCTTCCCAGTTTCAAACCATGCAGTGTTTCCTTGCTCTGTTCTAACAACTGCCTCCTGGTCCAAGTATAGATTTCGCATATGCATAATCATGTGTTCTAGGATCCCCATTCTTCTCAGAGTCAGCCACAGTTTGTTGTCATCCACATAAATGCCTTTGCATAGTCAATTAAACACAG
>NW_006399835.1:14001160-14004910 GCF_000299155.1 Elephantulus edwardii | reverse complement strand
GTCACTTTGTTGAAATATGTCAGTTGGTATGCCATCAATTCCTGGGGCCTTATTCTTAGTCAGTTCTTTCAGAGCATCTTGAACTTCTTCCTTCATCACCACAGGCTCTTGCTCATACATTGTTTCATGAAATTCTTCTGTGTCCACCAATTCTTTTGGTACAAATGTATACTCTTTTCATCTTCTTTTAATGCTTCCTGGATCATTTCATATTCTGTCTAAAGCATCCTTAAGTATTGCAACTTGAGGTTTGAATTTGTTCTTTAGTTCCTTGAGCTTAAGAAATGCTGAGCAAGTTGTTCCTTTTGATTTTCTCACTCAAGCTCCTTGCACATTTTATTGTAATACTTTGTCTTCCTGCGCTGCCTTCTGAAATCTTCTGTTCAACTCCTTAATATCTTGATTTCCCCCCTTTGCTTTGGTTTCTTGCTGCTCCAGTGCAAATATTTAGAGAATATTTCTTCTGACACCCATCTTGGTCTTTTTTTCCTCCTATGTCTTTGTAATGAATGACCTTTGCATTCTTCCTGGATGATATTCTTGGAGTTTTATTTTTTCAGTGCCACCAATTTATTTGAAGAACACTATTGAAGCAGGAATAGAGTGGGTTTATATCACATGAGTTCTACTGTATGCTGTCAGACCCTAAATGAGAGATTCTTAACACGTCACACCCTGATCATGTCACGTCTCCATTTACCCCTCACGGCTGTCATCGACTCAGGCTTTAAACACTTGCTGTCCATCCTTAGTATCCCTTCCCACCTGGCCATGTCATATGTACCTCTCAACAACAAGCTCACAACTGCAGCAGGACACCTGAATTTAGATCTTGATGATGATTACTCTTTTTGCAAATATAATAAAGCTGTTCATATATAGCTTTTTTTAACATAGGAAATGTCTTAGTTTTTTCATTGTTGCACATTTTCTTATCCTTCCTCCCTCTGCCAGTCCACCCCTCATTGTACCCCTTGTTTCAGGTTGTTTTCTTGCATTGACCTATACATTTCAATGGGTAAATTTTATAATATATGAAATCAGATCACCAAGTGGATTGGCACAGTCACTGCTGCAATGGGCTCTTGTGTGTCGGGAAGTGTGAGCATGGCACAAGATAGGACAGGGTTCCAATCTGTTGTTGTTCATAGAGTTGCTATGGGTTACAGTCAACGTCACTTACTAACAACAACATGTATATAGAAAAATGTATGTAAAATATTAAGAAACAACCCAGTCTTATTTTCCCTTTTTTTGGAGATTTGTTTAAAAAGTCATGTCAGGAGATCTGATCGTTTCTGTAATCTGTCCCGTGTTAAACTGCCACCATATATGAGAGAAACATGGTCCATCTCCTCCTTTGCAATTTACAGCCTCTAAAAACTTACTAGAAGATCAGCTAGAGTTAGTGTTAATACTCCTATCATCCAAATTTGCACCAACAACCAGAGCAAAAGAGGAGGAAATAGATGACTTCTACCCACTGTTGAAATTGGAAATCGATCAAATATGCAACCAAGATACATTGGTAATAATGGGTGAATGGAATGGAAAAGTTGGGAAAAGAAGAATCGGTAGTCGGGAAACATGAACTTGGTGAAAGAAATGAGACAGAATGATAGAATTCTGTACTATCAGTGATTTATTTATTGCAGATACCTTTTATAAGAAACACAAATGATAACTATGCACATGGACCTTATCTGATGGCCTACTCAGGAATCAGATTGATTACATCTGGGGGGGAAATCGTTGGAGAAGCTCAATATCAGCTGTGAAAACTAAGCCAGGTGCTTATTGTGGAACAGATCATGAACTACTCATACAAGTTCACACTGAAGCTAAAGAAAATCAAATCAACAAGAACCATAGTTCAACCTTGAATCTATCCCTCCTTAATTTAAAGAGCATCTTAGGAATAAGTTTGAGGCCTTGAATACTAATGAATAAAGACCAGAAGAGCTGTGGGATGATACCAAGACTATAATCTGTGAAGAATGCAAAACGTCATTACTGAGACAGAGGAAGAAGAAAATTCAAGATGGATGTCAGAAGAGACTCTGAATATTGCACTAGAATGCCAAGAAGCCAGAGCAAAGGAAAGAAATGAAAAAGTTAAGAAGCTGAATAGAACATTTCAAAGAGCAGAATGGGAAGGCAAATCAAAGTATTATAAAGAAATGTACAAAGAGCTGGAGTTGGAAAATCAATAGGGATGAACTTGCTTGACATTTCTTAAGCTGAAGGAATTAAAGAACAAATTCAAGCCTTGATTTGCAATAGTTAAGGATTCTGTGAGCAGAATGTTGAATAATACTGGGATGCATTAAAAGAAGATGGGAAGAAGTATACAGAGTCACTATACCAAAAAGAATAGACTGACACAGAAGAATTTCGTGAAACAATATATGTTCAAGAGCCTATGGTGATGAAGGAGGAAGTTCATGCTGCTCTGAATTGGCAAAAAACAAGACCCCAGGAGTTGACAGCATATCAACTGGACACACTCACCAGGTTGTGCCAAGAAATCTGGACGGCAACTACCTGGACAGTTGAAGAGATCAATACTTATTTCCATTCCCTAAAAAAAGTGATCTCACAGAGTGGAAATTATTGAACAGTGTTCAAACCGGACACATAAAGGAAGCAGGGACACGAGGAAATGAACTCTGAAAAAGAGGGATGGCTGAGGTAGAGGTCCTCTCACAGTGCTTTCTCTGTCCGGTTTGCAACAGAACAATACCGTTACAATATCACATACAAGCAAGATCTTGCTGAAGATTATCCAATAATGACTGAAATAGCATATCAACAAAGAACTGCCAGATACACAGTCTGGGTTTAGAAGAGCCTGTGGCACTAGAGACATCATAGCCAATATCAGATGGATATTGAATGAAAGTAGAGAGTATGAGAGGAATGTCTATTTGTGTTTCATTGTGCAAAGGCATTTGACTGTGTGGATCACAGTAAATTGTAGCTAACTCTGTGAAGAATGGGAATCCCAGAACATTTGATTGTTCTTAGAAGAAACTTACACTTGAACCAGGAGGTAGTTGTCAGAACACAGCAAGGAAACACTGCATGATTAAAAACCAGGAAAGCAGTACACCAAGGATGTGTCCTGTCCCCATACCTTTTCAGTCTATATACCGAACAGATCATCTGGGAGGCTGGACTTTATTAGAAGGAATGTGGTATCAGAATTGGAGGCAGTCTCATAAACAGCTTGCATTATGCAAATGACAGAACCTTGCTTGCGAAACTGAGGAACCTGAGTCTTTTGCTGCAGAAGGTCAAAGACTGCAGCCTTCAATACGGATTGAAGCTTAACATTAAGAAAACACTCACTACTAGGCCAGTTGGCAACATCATGGTAGATGATGAAGACATTGAAATTGTTAACAGCTTCAGCTTGCTTGGTTCCTCAGGTTAACACTTTGGTGCCAGCAGCCAGGAAATCAAGAGATGTCTTGTGTTGGGTAAATCTGCTGTCAGGGACCTCTCCTCCAGAATACTGAAAAGCAATGATGTCAGTCTGGAGACTAAGGTGTTCTTGATCCAGTCCATGGTCTTCACAGTTATTTACTATGCATCAGCTGAACAGTGACTAAGGATGATAGAAGAAGAAGCAATAATTTTGAGTTGTGGTGTTGGAAAAGAGTATTGAATATACTATGGGCTGCTAAGAGAACAAACAAGTCTGTCTTGGAAAGGGTGAAACCAGGCTGCTCCTTGGAGATAAGAATT
>NW_006399835.1:13998061-13999945 GCF_000299155.1 Elephantulus edwardii | reverse complement strand
CATCCATCCATAATATGCCATAGTATAAATGTGCCATAGATTTTTAGTTTTCTCCATTGATAGACACTTGTGTTATTTCCATTCTCGACTTTTATAAATAATTCTGCAGTGAATATTAGGGTTAAGTACTGTTGTTTGGAAATGACTCATTGCAATCCTGTGAACAACAGATTGAAACTTTGCCTTGTACCATTTTTGTGATCTTCGTCATTGTTGTAATCATTGTTTCAGTATACCTCATTAAGTCTTCCTCTCTTTCACTCATTTTTGCTTTTCAACATAATGTCTTTTTTCCCAAGAACTAGTGTCATCTTAGGGAGCTTCTGGTAAAATCCTGAAGGCACGTGGTTTGAGTTAACCAACTTCTCCGTGGGAGAAGGATGAACAGTCTCCTCCTGTGAGATGAACTGCCTCTGAAAACCTGCTGGAGGGTCAGCGATGGGTCAGTTCTAACTTGGTGGTCCACAGTAACAATAATAGTAGTGCCACCTGACAACGTGCCCAAAATATATGAGACCAAGATTGACCATCCTTCCCTCTAAGAACCACACTGTTTGTTGTGGTGGTGTTATGTGCGATTGATTTGACTGTGATTCATAGCAACTCTGTGTACCCTGCCTTACCCTGAGCCAGTCTCACTGTCTCTTGACACACCTGCCACAGACACTGTCAGTCCATCTTATCTAAGGTCTTCCCGTCATGCACTGATACTTCACCCTTCCAAACATGATGTCCTTCTCCAAGGACTGGTACCTCCTGGACATCTGCCCAAAGTATATGAGACAGAGCCTCACCAGAACAAAACTGTTCTCGTAGCAGTCTATGGAATGTTCAGTACTATTTTCCAGCACCACAACTCAAAGTCCTTGATTCTACTATCATTCTTAGTCATTGTCCAGCTTGCTGATGCATAGCAAGTAATTGAAGAAAACATGACTTGGATCAGATGCACCTTAGTCTCTAGACTGACATCACTGCTCCTTAGAGAGGTCCCCAATAGTAGACTTTTCCAGAGCATCTCATCTTTTGATTTCCTGACTATTGGTGCCAATCGTATTGATTGTGGACCTGAACGAGATGAAATTGTTAACAATCTCAGTCTCTTCATCTATCATCATGCTGGCAGTTGGTCCAGTGGTGAGAATCTTTGTCTTACTGATGTTGGGATGCAGTCTGTATTGAAGACTGCTGTCCTTGACATTCTGCAGCAAACATTTCAAGTCCTTGGTTTCAGAGAACAAGATTGTGTCACCTGCATAATGCGGGTTATTGTTGAGTCTTGCTCCAAACCTTATGCCTTTTGTAAAGTCCAGCCTCTAGAATGATCCCACATATAGATTGAAAAAATATGACAAAAAAGGCACATACCTAACACATTCCTTTCTTGATTTTGAACCACACTGTATTTCCTTGCTGTGTTCTGTCGACTGCTTCCTAATCGAAGTATAGATTTTGCATGGACTCAATCAAGTGTTTTGGGATTCCCATGCTTGTCAATGTTAGCCACATTTTGTTGTGATCCACACAGTCAGTTGCCTTTTCATAGTCAATAAAACATAAATAAATAGTCTTCTGGTACATTCTGCCTTCAGCCAAGATTCATCCATTGGCCATGATGTCCCTAGTGCCATGGCCTCTTCTAAACCCAGCTTGTATTTCTGGCAGTTCTCTCCTGACGGACTGTTTCAGTTGTTTTCAGATAATCTTCAGCAGGATTTTTGCTTGCATGTGACATTAGTGATTTTGTTCGATAACTTCCACACTCTGTTAGATCATCTGTTGTTTGGAATGGGAAGAAATATGGGTCTGTGCCAGTCAGTTGACTAGGTAGTTGTCCTCTGAATTTCTTGGCACAACCTAGTGAGCACGTCCAGGACTTCATCT
>NW_006399835.1:13996180-13997671 GCF_000299155.1 Elephantulus edwardii | reverse complement strand
GATTTTCTTGCACGTTTCATTATATTTTGCTTTGTCTTCTCAGGATACCCTTTGGAATCTTCTTCAGCTCCTTAATTTTCTTATTTCTTCGTTTTGCTTCTCAGCACTCTACTGCAATTTCAGAGACTCTTTTCACTTACTCAGAGACAAGATTTGTTTATTAGTTTGTTAGACTGGTATATTCAGTACTCTTTGTCAGCAGCCCATTTTAAAAGTATCAGTTCTTCGGTCTTCATTGTCAGACTTTCAGATACATGCAAACAATTAAAAATACCGTGGCTTGGGTCAGATGTACTTTACTGTTTAAATTGATGTCTTTGCTCTAGTGGTATAATCCAAAGAGAGTTGCACTGCTACCGAATTACAAGCCATCTTACGATTTTAACTCCCCAGTGGTTCATCAGAAGAAATTTGGATGCTTTTCTCTCTTGTGATTTACAAACTCAGAAGTCAGCTTCAGGATCACCTATGAGTCACTTCCAACTTAGCAGCATTGAGTCTTAGTTTTGACAGAGGAACCTGTATGTATACTTACCTGTTTGTATTGTGCTCCTTATGTCTCTGGGTATATGTTTGGTCCTTATATTCCTAACTTTCTAAAGAGACGACAAACTGCTTTCCATAGTGTTGATATCTGTCATTGAATTTAACTGACTCATAACTGATCTGCTACCAGGTTTTGAGAGGTTCTGTTTTGTGTGGGAGGAGATTGCCTATCTTTTCCCCTTGGAGCAACTGGTGGCTTGGCAGCTTAACTTCTTAGTGCTAGGCCACCAGAGCTCCCTAATTTCCACAGGAGTTGAGCCATTTAAATCCCCATTATAAGAGTTTTGTTTTTATATCTCCCACACCCTTGCCATGATTTATTCTTTGGCATTTTACTGAACATTGTTCTTGTTGCTGGGACAAGATTATATCTCATTGTTATTTTTTAACTTTGTGTTATAAAAGAGTACTAAATATCCTATGGACTTCCAAAAGAACGAACAAGTCAGTGTTAGAGAAAGTGCAACCAGGGTGCTCCTTAGAGGCAAGCATGATTAAATTTAATCGCACATACTTTAAATATGTTGTCAAGAGGGCCTAGTTCTTAGAAAAAGACATCTTGCTGGGAAACATGGAGGGCTAGAGAAAAAGAGGAAGATTCTCAAGATTAATTGGTGCAGTGACTGCAACAATGAGAGGGCAAGGCGCTGAGTCATAGTCAACTCAGTGGCACCTAACAACAATAGGCAGTAGATTTGAGTATGTCTTCAAGTATTTGTTGGTCATCTTTGGTGAAGTCTCTTTTCCTGTCTTCTGCTCATTTTGTTATAGTGTTGTTTGTCTTGTTCTTTTTAAGATGTAGGCATTTTCTGTAAATTTTAGAGATTAATTCCTTGTCAGGTATTTGTCATTTCCTAATATTTTCACCAATATGTATGTCCTCCCTCTTTTTATTCTTGGAGAAATCTTTTGGTTGAGATACACACACACACACACACACACACA
>NW_006399835.1:13992403-13995790 GCF_000299155.1 Elephantulus edwardii | reverse complement strand
CCAAGCTAGTACATGTGGGATATGGTATTAAGAAGCTACAGATACAGTGTGTAGTTGAGGATGATAAAGTTGGCACAGATATGCTGGAAGAACAAATAACTGCTTTTGAAGACTATGTGCAGTCCATGGACGTGGCTGCTTTCAACAAAATCTAAAATCCTTCTGCTTCCAACAATAAAACCTTAAAAAAAAAAAAAAGAAACATGAGGTCCTCTGATGATTGCTTAGTGGAAAGAGTTGCTGTGCTGCAATCCAAAAGGCACATGATTTGAATACACCAGCTGCTCTGTAGGAGAAGGATGGGCAGTGTCTTCCCATGTATTTTACTGACTCAGAAAACCCACTGGAGGGTCTGCTGTGGGTTGCTTTCAACTCAAAGGCACACAGCAACAACATGTTTAATTTTTAGGAGGTTGGCATCTAGTCATCTAGTTTTTTCTCTTTTGATTGAACATTTTCAGTTACATTTCATAGTTTCTTGGGATTGTTGTTGTTATGTGCCGTCGAGTCGCTTGTGACTCATAGTGACCCTATGTACAACAGCCCTAAACTCTGCTCTGTCCTGTGCCAATTGCACTGCCTCTGACACACCCATCCCGGTTACCCCAGACACTGAATCAATCCACCTCATAGAAGGTCTTGCCCTCTTGTGCTGTCCCTCCACCCTCCCAAGCATGATGTCCCTCTCCAAGGACTGGTCCCTCCTTACAACATGTCCAAACTATGTCAGACAAAGCCCCAGAATTCTTGCCTCCAAGGAGCTGCCTGGTTTAACTCTTTCCAGGATGAATCTGTTTGTTTTCCTAGCAGTCCATGGTACCCTCAATAGTCTTCTCCAGAAACACAGCTCGAAGGCATCAATTCTCCTTCTATCCTTCCTAGTCATTGTCCAACTCTCTGGTGCATAACAAGTGATTGCAAAGACCATGGCCTGTACCAGACACACCTTAGTCACCAGAGTGACACCATTGCTCTTCAGTCCTTTGGAGAGGTCCCTAACAGCAGACTTTCCCATGGTAATACGTCTTTTAATTTCCTGGCTACTGGTGCCAAGAGTGTTGACCATGGAGCCAAGTAGACTACTAAAGTTGTGAACAATCTCAACCTCTTCACCATCCATCCTGATGCTGATTAGGTCTCCTAAATTTGCCCCCATTATTTCTTTGATGAACTTCATAGTTTAAGGTTTTATGTCTATCTATGTCATTGATGCATCTTGAGTTAGTTTTGTTTGTGAGCTCATTCAAATTTTCTATAAATGTTACTGTTTGGTGTTGAGTGGGAACCGACTCACATCCAACAAGTTTACAGAGGCTGTAAATTGCACAGAGATTTTCCTTTTTCTCACAGTGTTTAGTGGATTCAAATCACATGCCTTTGGATTGGCATTGCAATTCCTTAACACCTGACTCTCAGAGCTCCTTTTCTGCAGATAATCAGTTTTGCCAACATGATATGTTAAAGAGGATGTCTTTACCAGTTACTAGATTTCATCTGTTTGTCAAAAATAATTTTCTGGGCAAGCTCTGGTGGCCTGGTGGCAAGAAGCTGCACTGCAATCCCAGAGGTGGTGCTTAGTTCGAATCTACCAGATGCTCTGCTGGAGAAGGAGTGACAATCTCCCCCTGTACCAGTCAGATCTGATTTGACAGTACACACACGCTCACACACACACACAAGATCATTTTCTGTTAGTGGATGGATTTCTTTTTGGTTTGTAATTGTTGTTTTACCAATATCAAGTTGTTTTCATTACTGTGTCTCTAAAAGATTTTGAGATCTCCAAGTATAAGACTTCTTACTTTGTCTTTCAAAGTTCTGTTGTAATTTGACTCATTTATTTAATTTCTTACTCATGTTGTGTCTTTTCCAGTATTAGATTTGCCAAGATTGTGTCAATTTTATTAATCCTTTCACAGAAACAGCTTCTAGGCTTGTTAATATTTTTGGTTTTCTGCTTTCTATTTCATTTCTTCCTGCTTTTTATTATTTCCTTGTTTGCTATTCTTTTTCTGATTGTCCTAGATACTTGATTAAAATGATAAAGTTTGCCATGGTATAAAGAGACTGCCACACATAGCCAGAACTGTACAATCTGAAGAGGATAAAATTGATGAATGGGACCTTCTAAAGATTAAATCCCTATGTACATAAAAATTTTTTTCCAGCAGGGTGAAAAGAAAACTTGAAGACTTGGAACAAACATTTGGCAATACTATCTCAGACAAGAGTTTCATAATGAAAGTGTACAGAGTACTCCTGGGCCTCCACAAGAAAAAGACTGATAACCCAATTGCAAAATGGACAAAAGACATGGAAAGAATTTTAACAGAGGAAGCTATTCAGATGGCCAACAGACACATGAGAAATGCTCCAAATCATTGGCAATAAGAGAGATGCAAATCAAAACCACAATGAGACAGCCTCTCACTCCATTAGCAGTGGCAAAGTTTAACAGGACAGCAAGTAGTAAATGTTGGAGATGATGTGGTGAGACAGGAACTTTTATACATTGTTGGTGAGATTGTAAAATGGTTCAGCCACCTTAAAGGCAGTTTGCTTCTTCCTCAAAAAGCTGAACATATGACCCAGCTATTCCATTGCGTTGGAATATACCCCACGGAAATGAGAACTGAGGCTCGAACAGAAACTTGTGCACCACAGTTCATAGCAGTATTATTCACCATAGCAAGGACATGGAAATAGCCCAGATGTCCATCCACAAAGGAATGGATTGAGAAGTTTTGGTACATTCACACAGCAGGAGCAATGATTTTGTAAATTACTACCTTACTTGAGAGGGGCTGGAGAGCATTATGCTGAGTGAGCTAACGAAGTTCAACAAGGGCAAATACTGTATAGAACCATTATTGGAGAATGAGTATAAGGATCAAAGAGGGGGCGGGGAGTGGAAGCAGAGGGGTGAGGCTGGGCATGGGGGAGATGTTGATTATAGAGTCGCACAATTCAATGGGGGAGTTGAAGGAAATGGGAAGGATCTTTTCTGAAAAACAATATATTCAAACTTTGTAAATAAATCCATACATAAAAAGTAAGAATACTACTGCTTTTTAAAAAAGTGGTTAAGTTTGGTTCTTTCTTTTTTGGCATGTGCGTTTACTGCTTTTGCTGTGTCCCAAAGATTTTGGTATTTTGTGTTTTCAATCTCTTTTTTTCCCAGTAATTTTAAAAAATTTCTCTTTTAATTTTCTTATTCCAGTAGTGTTCAAGCAGGATGCTATTTAAGACCAGTGTACTTGACGTTGTCTTTCTTTGGTTTCCTGGGTTTGATTTCTAATTCCTCATAATAGGATGCTTTATAGTATTTTGTGTTTTAAAGTTACTGAGTCTTGCTTTGTGTTCTAATACATTGTTTTTTCTCGAGAA
>NW_006399835.1:13990206-13992084 GCF_000299155.1 Elephantulus edwardii | reverse complement strand
ATGATAGGGTATTATGGTTATCACAGGAATCCAGAATTAAGGTTGCATAGTGGAGTGCATTTGGGGCGGGGAAGGGGGGGCTGATTGTATACCAATGAAGGAGTTTATCTTTTGCTTTTCGAAGAGAGGCGCAAACTGGGCGAGGGAGAGGGTAGAGAAAAAAGGTGCAGTAATGAATGAATGGAAATCCAGAATCTCTAAATGTAAATGTTCATTAAAATTAATGAAATAAAATTTTTAAAAAGAGAACATTATTTTTCATAATTGTGCTTGTCAAGAGTACCTTTTATTACTCTTTCTGTCTCCAGAGGCACTCATGCTGCTAGTGGCTGCCTTTGCGCTTCCCTGGGGCAGCATCAAAGAATCTAGCAACAGCTGTATCAACAGAGATGTACCTGTTTGTTCATTATTGTGATTTTAAAAGTGCTAGTGGATGGGGCTTTTTTGTCCCCATCTACTACTACATTTGTTGTCTGAAATACAGAGGTTTTGATAAAAGTCTCATTTTGCAGTGAAAAATGGCAAAACTCTAGTTTTTAATTTGAGAAAAGCTTTTCCTATTAAATAACCTTTTTTACTGCTACATTTTATATGTACATTTTATTCATAAAGCTTTGTTATTTATGTGCCAGAAAATAGTATTTTTTTTTGTTTCATAGTCACAACCATTCTTCAAATTCTAACAGATTTGTACATTTTTGGCCAGCTTTGAATAGATTAGCCTATTGTGCTCATATTAAATCTTTACCTAGATCAAGAAGCTGTTGTTCAAATGGAACAAAGGAATACTGTATGGTTTAAAATCAGGAAGGGTGTGTGTCAGGGTCGTATCCTTTCTGCATACTTATTTAATCTGTATGCTGAGTAAATAATTCATAAGGCTGGACTCTATAAAGAAGAGTGTGGCATCAGGATCAGAGGAAAACTCATCAGGAATCTATGTTATACAGATAATACAACCTTGTTTACTGAGTGTGAGGACTAGAAACACTTGCTGCAGAAGATCAAAGACTACAGTCTTCAATATGGATTACATCCTAACCTCAAGAAAACGAAGGTTTTTACCACTTGACCAATTAGGCCACATCATGATAGATGAAGATAGGATTGAAACTGTCAATAATTTCGTCATACTTGAATCCACAGTCAACATCCGTGGTACCATTAGTCAAGAGATGTATTGCGTTGGGCAAGTTCTCTGTCAGGGTCCTCTTCAAAATACTGAAAGGCAGTGATGTCAGTTTGAAGACTAAGGTATGCCTGATCCAGGACATGGTCATTTCAGTCATTTGCTATGTATCTTAGAGCTAGAAAATTAATGAAGATGATAGAAAAAAGGATTAATGTCTTTGAGTTATGGTGTTGGAGAAAGTACTTAATATCCCCTGGACTGTCAAAAGAACAAGCAGGTATGTCTTGGAAAAGGTGTAGCCAGTGTGTTCCTTAGAGACCAGGATGGCACAGCTTCATCTCTTACTTTGGACATGTGACTAGGAGAGGCTATTCCTTGGAAAGGGATATCATGCTTAGAAAAGTGAGTGTTCAACGAAAGAGGGGGAGATCCAGTTCGATGGATTGATACCATGACTGACATTAGTGGACTCAAGGATATCAGAGGTTGTGAGTACGGTGCAAGGTAGGACAGGATTCAGATCTGTTGTTCACAGGGTCGCTATGGGTTGTACTCAACAGCACCCAACAACAACAATATCTAATACAGGCTTGAATTCGATCTTAGCAGCAGACTTATAAAAATCTGTTCCACCTTTCCTTTTCAGTACTTCAGTGATCATATAGAGAATAAACAAAACTTTTTCTGTATTAGTTTTTGCTGTGTAGTTCCTGTTCATGTGAATTTGTAATAACTTTGATAAAAAA
>NW_006399835.1:13988011-13989766 GCF_000299155.1 Elephantulus edwardii | reverse complement strand
GTCCAACTTTCTGATGCATAACAAGTGATTGCGAAGACCATAGCCTGTATCAGACACACCTTAGTCTCCAGTGAGACACCATTGCTCTTCAGTACTTTGGAGAGGTCCCTATACATTTGATAATTTTTTTAACCTCTGTGTGATATGATCCCAAGTGATTACATTTCAATGCAATGTCTTTTTATTAAGAAGGCAACTTATGGATTTAATACTTTTAAACTAATAATTAGAATCTTGTAAGAATGGTAAGTTTCTCTTACTGGAGAATTAGGCATGTGAGTAATTAATATTCTTCAGAATCAACAAAAATGTGACAAAAATCCTTGTTTTCTGTTCCTAGTGAGATGTTATCTTTTAGTTTTTTTAGAGAATTTTTAAAATTGTTTGTTAAAGGTTTTTATTTGTACAGAATATTTATTTTTAGCATACTAAAATGGTAAAAAAAGAATGAAAACTCAAGGGTTTTTTATTCTTGTAACAGTTATAGAAGGGAGCTCTGGTGGTGTTGGGAGTATTGGTACTAAGCTAAAGGTGGCATCTCTTAGGTGGTTCAGGTTCAGCTATGGCTCCACAGGAAGAATGATGGACAATTTCCTCTCATGTGATTTACAGCCTTCAGAAAAGCCAGGGGAGGGTCATCAGTGAGTCGATTCAGACTCCATGGCAATGACTTTGACTTTGAACAATTATTAAGTAATGATAAGCCAGCTACCACTGCATGCCCTATGTTGTTGTTAAGTGCTGTGATCCATAGTGACCTTTTTGACAATGAAATGAAACTGCCCTATTCTACTACTCCCTGTTCTCAATCTCTGCTATGCTTAAGCCTTTATTCCAGTCACTGTGTCGAGTCTTCTCATTGAGGGTCTTTCTCTATTTCATTGACCCTCTTCTGATAGGCACTGTCATTTTTTTACTAATTTGAGTATGTTATGTTCTAAATAGCTTTAGACTGATGTGCTTTTGAGTTACTGACTGCATTTTCTGTTTTCTCCTTTTTAGTGCAATTTAGCATAATGTTAAGAACACACATACATATAGTGGTTTTTCTTTCTTTTTTAAAATTAATTTTAATGACAGTTTACAGAGACTTAGGGTCTCCATTCATTCATTGTTGCACTTTTCTACCTGCCCACCCCCTTCCCCCCATTCTCTCTTCTTGAAAAGTAAAACTCTTTCACTGTTATGCAGTCCCTCCCCCCAAGTCTGCTCCACTGTGCAGCCTTTATTCTGGACTCCTGAGATGACAATAATACCCAATCATATATCCCTTTTAAACAGTTCTGTCACTCATCTGTTTCAATGCAGTATACATCATTCATCCTCTCCTTCTCTGTCTTCCCTCAACCCTGATGTCAGTCCCGTTTTACAACAATAGCCCTATTCAATATTTGTCCTTTTGTGACTAAGATATTTCACTCAGGATAATGTCCTCCAGGGTCACCCATTTTGTATAATATTTCATGAGTTCCTTGTTTTTCAGTGCTGCACAGTATTTCATTGTGTGGATAGAGATTCTCTATCCATTTGCTTGTTGATGGGCACTTGGGTTGTTTCCAACTCTTTGCTACTATGGACAAAGCCACAATAAACATGAGTGTGCATATATCTGTTTGGGTGGCAGTGGAAATGCTGGGTCAAACGGTATTTCTATTTGCAACTTTTTGAGAAAGTGCCATACAGCATTCCCTAGTGGTTGCACCATTTTACACTTCCACCAACAGTGAATAATGGTTCCAGTTTTTCCACAACCTC
>NW_006399835.1:13984699-13986135 GCF_000299155.1 Elephantulus edwardii | reverse complement strand
TTCTCTTTGTCACTATAGAGAAATCCAGTTGATTTTTGAATGTTGATCTTGTATCCTGCCACTTTGCTGAATTGGTCAACTATGTCCAGTAGTTTTCTTCCTGAGTCTTTAGGGTTTTCTAAGTATACTATCATATCTGTATAGAAAGATAATTTTACTTCCTCTTTGCCAATTTGGATACCTCTTATTTCCTTCTCTTGCCTTATTGTTATCACTAAGACTTCCAATACAATATTGAATAGGAGAGGTGATAGTGAATATCCTTTGCCTAGTTCCTGTTTTCAAGGAGAATGCCTTTAATCTCTCTCCTTTGAGAAAAATGTTGACTCTTGGATTTGCATATATACTTTTTACTATGTTGAAGCAATTCCCTTCTAATTCTATTTTGTTGAGTGTTTTAATCAGGAAAGGGTGTTGGATTTTGTCAAAGGCCTTTTCTGCATCAACTGATAGGATCATGTGGCTCTTGTTCTTTGCTTTGTTAATGTGATGAATGACATTGATTGTTTTTCTTATGATGAACGATCCTGTTAAGAATCCCACTTGGTCATGGTGAATCTTATTTATATATATATCATTGGATTCTATTGGCCAGGATTTTATTCAAGATCTTTACATCTATGTTTATTAGAGATATTGGCCTATAGTTTTCTATTTTGGTGGTGTCTTTACCTGGCTTTGGAATAAAGGATATGTTTGCTTCATAAAATGAGTCTGGGAGAAGTCCATCTTTTTCTGTTTTCTAAAATAGTTTATGTAGAATTGGTGACAGTTCTTCTCTGAATGTTTGATAAAATTCACTTGTAAAGCCATCTTGTCCAGGAGTTTTTTGGGCTGGAAGTTGTTTTATTACCTTTTCAGTTTCTTCCTCTGTAATGGATCTGTTCAGGTGTTCAGTTTCGATTGGTGTCAGTTTAGGTAGGTTGTGCGTTTCTAAGTATTTGTCCATTTCCTCTAGGTTTTCATATTTGTTTGAGTACAATTTTTCGTAGTATTCCAATGTTAGCCTTTTTATTTTAGTTGGTTCTGTTGGGACATTGCCCATTTCATCTCTTATTTGGATTATTTGTGTCTTTTCCTTCTTTTTCTTTGTCAGTTTTGGTAATGGTTTGTCAATTTTATTGACCTTTTCAAAGGAACAGCTTCTTGTTTTGTTGGTGGTTTTAATTGTTTTTCAGTTTTCTATTTCATTTGTTTCTCCTCTAATTTTTATAACTTCAGTTTTTTTAGAGAGTGTTGAGTTTTCTTCCTGTTATTTTTCATTCTGTTGGAGATGCTGGGTTAGGGAGTCAGTGGTCATTTTTTCCTGCCTTTTGATATGTTTGCTTATTGCTATAAATTGACCTCTTATTACTGCTTTGGCTGTTTCCCAGAGGTTTTGGTAAGTGGTGTTTTCATTGTCATTTGTTTCAAGAAACTTTTTAATTTCATTTTTT
>NW_006399835.1:13981131-13984249 GCF_000299155.1 Elephantulus edwardii | reverse complement strand
ATTGTTTTGTCTTCTGGTTTTAGTGGCCCTTTAAGCATTATGTAGTCACCTTCCTTGTCTGTTGTGATGGTTTTTTCATTGAAATTTATTTTATCAGAGATTAATGCCGCTACTCCTGCTTTTTTTGGTTGCCATTTGCTGGTATATTTTTTTCACATCCTTTTATTTAGACTTTCTTTATCTTCCTTTTTCAGGTGTCTCTCTTGTAGACAGCATATTGATGGATTTTGAAGTTTTTTAAAATCCAGTCTGCTACTCTTCTCTTCAGTGGTGCTTTCAAACCCTTCACATTCAGCGTGATTATTGAAAGGCAGGGTTTTATTGCTATCATTTTGTTGAGTTCTTTTTGGTGTTGTTGCTAGTTACTTTGGCCCATGCTGCTTTTTATGGTACCTCTGTTAAGAAGGACATCTCTCATTATTTCCTGCAACACTGGTCTTGTTTTTACAGACTCCCTTACAGATTCCCTCTGTTTTTCTGGGAATACCTTCATATTTGATGGATAATTTTGCTGGGTACAGTATTCTTGGTTGTTTGATATGGTCCTTCCATTCTCTTCTTCCTTGCATGGTTTTTGCTGAGAAGTCGGCATTTAATCTTACCTGCTCTCCGTTATAGGTTACTCTTTGTTTCTCCCTTGCTTTCAAAATTCTTTCCTTATCTTTGGTTCTGGCAAATTTAACTATGGTAAGCCTTGGTTTTTCTTTTGCAGTCTATTCTATATGGTGTTTGCTGAGCTTCTTGAATATATATTCTCTCATTCTTCATTATGCCTGGGAAGTTTTCCTCTAGTAATTCCTCCACAACTTTTTTGGTGCCTTTGCTTGCTTCTTCCTATGCTGGGATTCGAATGATGTGCATGTTATTTCTTTTGATGGTGCCCCACATTATTCTAAGGTTTACTTCTTTTTCTTCAATTTTTGATTCTGCTTTTTTATCTAGGAGATCAGTGGTGACAGTTCTATCTTCTATTTCACTGGTTCTGTGTTCCATCTCTTCAACTCTGCTCATATGTCCCTCCATCATGTTGACAGCATCTGAAACATTGGACCTCATATTTTGGATTGTGATTTGTTTTTTCCAGTGCTGCTAATTCCTCATTTGTTTTATCTGCTTTGCTCTGCATTGGTGTTTTTTTAAAAAAAAACTCCTCCAGGTTTTTGCTTGCCATATCTTATAATTCTTCAAGTTTGTCTTTCATGCATTGAAAATATTCCATCATTGTTCTTTTAAATTCTGTGTCAGAAAGTTCCATCAGGCTTTCTGGCTTCAGGAAATCCATTGATACTGTGTCACCTTTTGGGGGTACATCTTGCTTTGTATTTATGTAGTGTGTGAGATAGCTTGCTTTCTTCGAGACGTTGATATGTTCTTGATCTGAAGACAATGCTCTAGAAATTAGTTGGGTGGTTACACCACTTGTGTTTTTCTCTGAACTTCTGACTCTAGGGAAAGTTCCGTTCAGGGCCTGTGAGAGCAGCCTCTTGTAGATAAGTCAAATCAAGGTGCTCCGGATTAAAGGCAAGTTGATTGACTGGATGTGTAGGCACAGGTGTGGAGCCGAATGGGGGATGGGGCAGGCACAGGGTGGTGGGGGTGACCACAGGGGCGGGTCAGCCATTTATGGGACCTCATTCAGACCTCAGCTGTCTGGGTGTGTTCATGAGCGGGGTCCCTACTCAAATTCCAGCTCTTCGTCTCCCACCCAGCGGCTCTCACTCAGCAGTCTCTGCCCAGCGGCCCTTACCTTGTGCAGTGCCCCTGCCCCAGCAGGGCCCAGGGTCCAGCAGGACCCAAGAAGACTCAGTCAAATTCCCTCTAACACGCTCGCCTCTGGTCAGTCTGCTGTGTCCAGAAAAGTTCCATCAAATTCCCACCAGCCCGCTTATTCTTGGGCCCTCTCCTAGGCAGTCGACATTGCCCCAGAAAACTCAGATAAATTCCCACTGTGCCTGCTCATTACTGGGCAGTCAGTGGAACCCGAGAGTACTCAACCAAATTCCCACCAGTGGGCTCACTCTTGGGTGCTCTCCCAGGCAGTTGGTGGTGCCCGAGAAAACCCAGTCAGATTCCTACTGGCCTGCCAGATTGTGGGCAGTCAGCAGGGGCACAAGAAAACTCAGTCACATTCCAACAGACCTACTCGTTCTTAGTGGAGCTTAAGAGAACTCATTCAATTTCATATAGGTCCCACAGCAGCTAGGCTGGCAGGTTCTGGCTTTTGCCCGACCTGTGGCATGGCTCTATGTTCCTGTAGCTCCAAAACTAATACTTCTAACAAAAGTTCTGAATCAAATCTCTACTGTACATGTTGCACCGTGTCAGTCAGTCTCTGTGCAACATGAAGGTCTCTCTTGTGGCCTGTCTCTATTCAGCTTGCTGTTCCTCCAGCTCTTCACACTCCTCTTCTCCACTGCTGCCATTTTGGAATCCCCATGTATAGTGTTTTGAATAATGCCTGGTATATAGTTAGTATTATATAAAATAAAATATTAGTCATCACTGCCACAAATACCAATATTTCTTGCCTTCATAGTGCTTTAGCCTGCTTGCTTTGTGTACTCTTTTAAACTTCTCTAATCTTGGAAAACAGGTAGCCAAACTTGTTAGAAGTAAATCTAAAAGGGAAGTTGAGAAGAAAAAGGTTATGTGTGAAACCTTGTCTTTCCCATCAGAAAAACAAAATGCATGAATACTGTGCATTACTTTGGTAATACATATTAGCTGCAGAGACCTTGTTAAAAAAAACAACAAAAACAGAATTTTTAACAAGCCATTTTTATAAATGAATCTTGAATAACAAGGGGGAAAAAGAAAATTTATCTAAATAAAAGACAAAATTATCTTAATAAACAAGAGTTGTTTTTCAGGGAGAAAGACCTTGAAGAAGCTTTGGAAGCTGGAGGTTGTGATCTTGAAACTTTGAGAAATATAATTCAAGGGAGAACACTACCTGCTGACCTGAGGGCCAAAGTTTGGAAGGTAACTACAACCTAAGATAGAGATGATCACTTAAGAAGTAAAAAGAACCTATTATTTCAAACCGTCATAATTTCAGAAGACTTAATTGTCTTATCCATATCTGAAAAATTTGTCAAACATTTTACCAAAAAAAGGT